>NC_044200.1:1274562-1421101 GCF_900880675.1 Sparus aurata | reverse complement strand
CATATATATATATACATACATATATACATACATACATACATATATACATACATACATACATACATATATACATACATACATATATATATTTATCAGGGTATACACAGCAATTCTTAAGTTTAATTTAACATCTTTTAATACCTTTTTTAATAGCTTCACAATATTTTTTAATACCAACACAATATTAATTCGGCTTCCTCAGTGCACTGATTAACAGCCTCTCACCTTCTAAATGCAACTGACAGTGGAGTTGCATTTTCATTGGTGTAGCCTACAGGTCACGGCATATTTTATCCCTTAGACTAGCACTGTGTTTGACCAGTGTGTTATGTTTTAACTGTAGTGCCAGCATGACCTGCAGATTTCATGTTCCCCACAGGTTGTGGGTATCGACTGCAAAATCTGCGGTTCATGGATTTCGTCTCTCTAAGACCTTAACCGGTCAAATTTGCGCACTCAGTCTTCGTGAAAACATTATTTTCTGCCCTTTTTCGCCACACTCCTGTCTTCAGACTTGGACTCATCCTCTGAGTTAGGATTTGACTCTGGCACATTTCTAGGCTTATTGGGGAGAAAATAACCCAGAGATTCCACCAGATATGTGTCCGGTGCATTACTGCTCCGATCCGGTTTTGCAGCGCTGCAGTATGTGCTGTAAAAACAAGAACACGAAGTGTTCCTGACCGAAGATTACTAGAAGAGCTTGTGTTTCTTTTTTGAGATTTGTGTGCTGGTGTCAACATGGAGTGTTTTATTTTGAAAAGTAACCGGATGTTATATTGTTGTTTCAGTGAGTGACTTCCTGTCTGCTTGGTGCTAAATTCAGCTGAATTGGTGCGTCCTGTTCCAGCATCCGCCTAAATAGAAGTCCTGCCTATCTGCCCCGGACTGCCGGAGCCCTCCGGAGCAGAGAAACAGTGCAGCGGAACTGTTGGAAGTTAAGACATTATCTAAAGTGAAAAACCAGCTCAGCTCCGCCACGTATCTGGTGGAATCGCTGGAGACGCAAATAGTTTTACCGCATCACACTGTCTGACGTCACATCATCGATACCTCTCAGGTCCTACTCACACATATAATTTATATAAATGAATTCACCCGATTTTTAGGAGATAGGCCTGCACTCACCACAAATGGAAAAAAAACTAATAGTTGGATGGAGGTTCGAAAATGTAATACCTCGTCAGATGGCGTTTATTACTTTTTAATACATTTTAATGGCCTTTAATGGTTAAGGAAATGAATGAATTACATTACATTTGCCAGGAAGGTGTTGTTTATTCAAAGAAAAAGCTTTATGAGCACAAACACAAACACACCACAACTATGTACAAAGTAGAGTTGAGCCGGATACTCGGCTGAAACGAGTATCCAGTACAGATAAAGCAGTTTTGCAGAGTACGAGTATTATACAATTAATATGAGTCAATATCTGTGCTCGGATTGAGTGAACATCCTCATTGGGTAGCTGACTGTGTCTGTGATAGGCTAGTAGTCACAGCGCCCCTCCCTTACACACATACAGATGTGTTTCTGTGTACCGCTCTGCTCACTCACACTAGTGATGTGTTGGTCGCGAACAAAACGGCTCCTAGAGCCGGCTCTTTGAAGTGAACGATCAGAGCCGGCTCCTGCCTGGGAGCCGGAGCTGCTTTGTTTGTTTTATTTTCCTCTATTTTTTTTCTGTTCAAGCCCCACATGATTGGTCACCTACATGATGTTTGGTGGCGTCTGTGTGTCCGCACTGAGCAGGAGGGGGAGGGGGGGGGGCTTACAGACACAGCACTCGCTGGAATGGTGAGAAAATGACTGACTGCAGGAAACGCAGTAAAATTGAGTGTAGATTATGCAAGGTTAAAACCTCATATGGTGCAGGATTTTCAATTAATTACCTGCACAGGCACATTAGAACTGTACATTCATTAGTGCAGTTGGAAGAAAAAAAACAAGCAAGTGAACCTGCTACGAAGGAAGGTGCCAGTTTGTCTACTGCAACTGTTGCTGCTGCTGCTCTATGACACAGTTTGTGCAAAAGGCTATGTACTTTAAAATACTTTTTTTGTAGCAGCCTGTTCCATGTTGAATATAAAACGCCATATAAATAATAAACATTTTTATGTTTTGTACATTTGTAATTCATTTTACACATAATTTTTCAATATTTTTTTTTAAGCAACAAAAAAATCTGAGGAGCCACTTGGGAGCCGAAAGAGCCGGCTCTTTTTAGTGAGCCGGGCCATAAGAACCGGCTCTCTTAAAAGAGCCGGAATTCCCATCACTAACTCACACACAGAATAGCTCTCTGTCTCTCCCTCAGTCATTCAGGTTTGCGGTCTTTTCCGTTAACGTTTGTGACTTGCGTCTCTGCCTGTCGAAGATTTTTTTTCTTTTTTTTTTTTTAACCGTCAGCTGGCTCTCTCTCTCTCTCTCTCTCTCCTTGCCAGTCGTCTCAGTTTTTTTTTTTTTTTTTAACCGTCAGCTGGCTCTAACCAGTTTTTTTTGAGTGTTTGACATTTTCTTGCTGTATTTCATAAAAAAAATAAAGGTAGTAGTGGTATAAATAATATTACAAATTAAGCTACACACATACACCTGGTGTGGAAATTAAAAAAATAAAACAGAACCAATACAAAATAAAAAGATCACACTGATAATAAAAAAAATTAAAAGTTAAAAAAAGAAAGTTATGTTGAGTATGAAAGCTCTTGTTCATTACATTTTACTTCATAATTGCAACCGCATGTGTTGTATTCATTGTTGCAAAACTTGTTCTGACAATAGTTTGTTTGCTATCGTGATCAAAACCATTGATCTGAAGCGCAATGCTGATGCTGTCCTGTAAATAGTTTTCTAATCAGCAATAAATATAACAATTTCTGATCAACCCATATCAATTGCATGCTTAAAATAACATACCGGTTAAAGCCACGCCCATTTCAAGACAACCCGACCCACGTCTTGGTTAAATCCCGCCCACTTCGAGTACAGTACAGATAATTTTTATGGTTAACAGATACAGATACAGATAATGCTGTACTCGATCATCCATAGTACAAAGCAGAATCTGCCCACACAACAAACGGGAAGCTCACAAGAGGCCCAAAATCCTACAGCACTGCTTAGTGTCTGTTTTTGCAGACGTCTGTGGTGCACTGCCCTGTACTTCGGAATCGCCTCCAGAAGGACATTGTTGCTGGACGCCTAACCATAACTGTGGCATTTCTAATTCAACAGTTCCATTTTATTCAGTTATCTTCCTTCTCTCCCCACTGCAATTGTCTTTTTATAACTGTATTAACTTAATGAGTAAATACACCTGTAGCCCCGGGTTGTTTTAATCCATACTCAATTCATTTCGGTAATAGTTTGATTTGATAAAAGTTCATATTCTGTTTCAAAATGAATGTATTTTGATGGACGTGTTCAGTTTAATGTGAAGTATGTGTTGTCACTTTAAGAGATAGTTTGCAGAGTAGCTACATGCTGTTTTGTTTATACTATGTGGGAGAGAGCACAGCCTACCTTGTTTATTTTTTTCTCAAAATGTGATTGGCTATTTCTTGAGTCATGTCATTTTTCTGTGCTGTGATTGGGAGGGGGCGGGACAAAGAGAGACCGGGAAGTGGAGGTGAAAGAGCTCGGGAGAGAGACGAGACAGAAGACAAGTTGAGACAGTTTTGCAAGTTTGGAGTTGTGGTTATATTTCAGGCTGTAGAAAATAGAGCCTAAGACTGAATAACATTGCTCTAGGTGAACCCGAGAGTTTAGTTTGAGACGTCGGAGGAGAAAAGATATTTCTCCTGCTGCCACAAGAGTTCGTCATCAGAGTGTTGGAGGAGCACACCTGCTTCTGCATGTTTTTTTCCGAAGGAGAAAGGACATTTCTCTTGCATCCACGAGGGTCGGTAAGCTGAGGGAACGAGACGGTTTGACCTGCCGGTGTGGTGGATCCAGAGCCTGCAACCTGCTAGCTTCCTGCTCCGCCGCTGCTTCAGCCCTTTGTCTTCTTCCCGCCATCGCACAGAGACTGACTTGAACTCGGTTACAAACTGTGAGTATTCGCCATTGTTTTGCTCGGCTAGAGTGAAGCGGCTACCTGTTTTGGCCACCACGATCCCGAATTCAACCAGGCCTGCAACGTGGGGTTATTTTCTTTCATTTACATTATTGCCAGTTTGTGTGTGAGTGAGAGTGTGAGTGTGTGGGCCCACTAGTTAGTATAATTGTGAACAAAGACAGTTGATTCAATTCATGTGCGTTCATGGTTGCTAGGTGACAATACAGGAAATAATTCATGACACTGTGTTAAAAGAAGGTTAAAGGAACATTTGTAAATTTCATTTAAAGTCTTGGAGTTTAAAACAAGCCTAGTGAAGGTCATAAAAGTGGCTATTTTCTATCCTGAAAACTACTAATGTAGTGTCTAATATTTTGTTTTGATGAGTACCTTGAGTACCACAGACTGAACTGGAGATCTAACACTGAAGCTGTTTACAAGAAGGGGATGAGCAGACTTTACTTCCTGAGGAAGCTGAGATCCTTCAACGTGTGCAGCAAGATGTTGGAGATCCTTTATCAGTCTGTGGTGGCCAGTGTACTTTTCTTTGCTGTGGTTTGTTGGGGAAGCAGCATCGGAGCCAGCGACACCAACAGACTCAACAAACTGATCAGGAAGGCTGGCTCTGTGATTGGCTGCAAACAGGACACTCTGGAGGCTGTGGTGGAGAGGAGGACACTGAAAAAACTGTTATCCATCATGGATAATCCTCTCCACCCTCTCCAACTCACACTGGTCAGACAGCGGAGCACCTTCTCCGGAAGACTGCTTCAGCTTCGCTGTCGTAGCAAATAGATACAGGAAATCTTTCCTGCCACAATCCATCACTTTATACAACAACTCTCTCACCTCTGCCTGACAGAGAACTCTGGTCTCTCTACTGTTTTGTTGTATATATTATTATTGTTATAGTATATTTTGCATATTTTGTTTTGTTGTATATATTATTATTGTTTACAGCACACTGTGCACTGTATATATACACTATGTATATATTGGATTCTATTTATGTTATGTATGAAATGTTTTATTTGCGGACCCACTACTGCTGTAACAAAATAATTTCCCAGTCTGGGATCATTAAAGTAATTCTATCTATCTATCTATCTATCTATCTATCTATCTACCTGATTTTGCCGAAAGTCATCATTTTACTTTAGTCAATAAATTGACTTAATTTGAGAGAAGTTGTTTTGTGATGTCTGGTAGTAATAAGACATAAGATACTTTACAGAGTCAAGAGTAAAAAAGAGTTTGGATTTTGAACATTCACCTTAAAACACATCAAGAAAATTCTTTGATTTAAAGTTATTGACTTTAAGAGGGCTTGATTAATTGACACAAGTGGAATAAAAGTTATGAACACAGGGCCCTGCCTATAGGAAAGGTACAGAAAGGGTTACATAAAATGGAGGCACCGCTGGGATATTCCCTATAATTTTTGCCCTTTAAAGTGTAAGGTTATTTTTCTGACAGAATAGCATAACCACAAGTAGCAGTGATAATGAGCACGTCTGGTGATACCCAGTTGGCATCTGAGCATAATAGCTGGTGCCGTGATACAGGCCTAGACCCAAACCATGCATTTGTACTACATGACGTGCCTAATGACACTGACAAATCAGACATTGAAAGTGCTGCTCTCATCGTGAAGGCCTTTGGTAAAGTGAGAGTGAAAGACAAGCTAAGTGACACAAAAACAGGCACTAGCCTAGTGCTCTGTGAATGCAGCGAATATTTAAACCCAGAACACATGCCCCCCTTTCTGAAGCCAGAAAATGGAGGATCATGGAAGGTCACCCTCTTTACTGCATCTGAGAGCTCTGATGATGATTTCCCAGACAAACTCAACAAACTGATGGCAGCTGAGGGAAAAACTCTAAAGGATGTTCATGCCTTGATGCCTTCAGAATTTATAAATGAGAACTCACCTGAATCTATCATCCGGGCCGTTGGAGACCTGCCTGGAAAGACCATGAAACCAACTAATGAGAACAATGCCTTTCGACGCCTGCGGATGTTCTCTGGTAACCTTCCCGTGCCTGCAGGTGAGGAGAGTCTCGATAATTGGCTTGAACAAGCTCGCTTGATGATTGAGGAGTGTGATTGCTCAGCTAGGGAGAAACGAAAGAGAATTGTGGAGAGCCTCAAGGGACCAGCTTTGGAAATAATTCAGGCTGTTCGGCTAAACAACCCAGATGCTGGTCCAGAATGCTGCATAGAGGCTTTAGAAAGTGCTTTTGGAACCCCTGAGTCTGGTGAAGATTTGTACTTTGCTTTCAGGAGCATGTACCAACAGCCAGGCGAAAAGCTGTCAGGCTTCTTGAGAAGGCTGGAACGCTCACTGACCAAAGAAGTACATAAAGGGGGCCTCCTTCCCCATAGAGTGGATCGTTCCCACATTGATCAACTCATCCGAGGCGCTACTGAGTCAGATATGATGCTGTTAAATCTGAGACTGAGAGAAAGGAAAGAGCAACCCCCCACATTCTTAAAACTGCTAAACGAAATTCGTGAGGAGGAAGAATATGAGTCTGCACGACGCAAATTAAACACCACAGTGAGACAAGTAAAAACCTGTGAAGAGATGAAACCCAAAGCTACTGGCATCCAAGAGTTACAAGCAGAGATCAAAGAGCTACGTGCTGAGCTTGGTGGTCTGAGAGACAAGCAGCAAGAAGCACCCACTGAGCTAAAGTTATACTCGAACAACAAGGCCACAGACTCTAAGACAGACTCCGTAGAGGTCCAGCTGTTACGACAGCAGGTGCAGCAGTTGCAACACCAGCTGACTGTGTTGTCTGTGTCTCACAATTCAGGGACCGCAGATCCTAAACAAAAAAATGGGAGAGCCAAACCCAGCAGAGCAGAAAATCCAAATGCAGCAAAAGACTCAGAAAGCTACTTTTGCTACAGATGTGGAGGAGATCGCCACATCGCTACACGCTGCATGACCCCTGAGAACCCCTCCAAAGTAATACAGAAATTACTCAGCGCTCTTCGAAAAAGTAAAGAAGAAAAAGAGACACACAAAAGTTCAACTGAGGACAAGGAGGTTGTCTCAATCAGGAAAGGTTCAGTTGACACTTCTCAGTTGGGTGGTTTGCCAGAAGGGCTGGTTGGCCCATCCTAGATGACCACAGTGAAAATTGAAGGGCAACCATGCAGGGTCCTTTTAGACGGTGGCTCTAGAGTCACAATCATATTCGAGAGCTGGTATTCCCAATTTATATAACCTTGCCATATGGGGCCTGAGTAACGACAACTACCCCTACAAAGGTTATGTGGCAGTCGAGCTGGAGCTCCCCATTAAATCCGAGGAAGTTGAAGAGAAGGTCTCTGTGTTGGCTTTAATATGCCCAGATCCACAAAGCCCTGATCCAGTGCCTGCCATTATTGGCACTAACTGCAAAAAACTGCGTGCCTTACAAAAACATTGTGATGAAAGTGAAATCCAAGGCCAGGTACACACTCTGAGAATAAGCACTTCCCCCACAGGAAAGCTTCCATCCTCTTGCAACCCTGTGATGGACGTTGTCGGTCAAGTCAAGTGGCAAGGTCCTGGACCTCTATCAATCCCACCTGGAGGGGTGCACTATGCCATGTGCAAAGTGGAGTGTTTCCATCCTATGGACAAAAGCATTGTCATGGTAGAGGCTGATGTTATGACGGACCTTCCAGACGGTGTGCTGGTGCCGCCGGTCGTACTGCCACCTTCTGCCATGGACATCAATGGATTCACAGTGCTGCTGCGGAATGAAACCGGAAAAGAGACTGCTCTCCCTGCTGGAACGGTGGTTGCTCAAGTGTACCTGGTGGATAATGTCACTGAGCTAAAGAAGAACTCAGTCCCAACCCAGTCCATTGACCCCAAGCTGTTCCGCTTTGGAGTTTCACCCATCCCCGAAGCCTACAAGACTCGGCTAGCCACAAAGCTTGCAGACAGGGCTAATGTTTTCTCATTGGAGGAATGGGATGTGGGCCTAGCAAAAGGTGTCACACATGACATACGACTAAGAGATCCTCGCCCATTCAGAGAGAGACCTTGAAGGATCGCCCCAGGTGACATTGAGGAAGTTCGGAGTCATATACAAGAACTCCTGGCAGCCGGCATAACCAAAGAATCACGTAGCCCATATGCATCTCCCATTGTCGTGGTGCGAAAAAAGAATGGCAAGGTGAGAACTCCAGAACTATTCCAGACCAGTACACCATGCCGCGCATAGACGATGTGTTGGACTGTCTAACCGGGAGCAAATGGTTCTCTGTGTTGGATTTGAGAAGTGGATACTACCAGGTGGAAATGTCTGAGGAACATAAGGAAAAAACTGCCTTCCTTTGTCCCCTTGGCTTTTTCCAATTTGAGAGAATGCCTCAAGGTATCAAGAGTGCTCCTGCGACCTTTCAGAGGTTAATGGAGAAAGCTGTCGGGGACATGAACCTGTTACAAGTTCTTGTGTACCTTGATGATCTTATAGTGTTTGGAAAGACATTGGAGGAGCATGAGCAACGCCTCCTCAAGGTCCTGGATCGGTTGGAGGAATTTGGTCTCAAGCTCTCCATTGACAAATGCCTCCTTTGCCAACCGCAGGTAAAGTTTTTAGGACACATAGTCTCTGCCTCTGGTGTGGCGATGTAGTGGCAAATATAACTGGGTCATGATCATGCATATAAATCTTATTTGAGAAATACACCTTCTAACAGTGAATATGAGCCTGATGTAAGACCAAGGTCAGATAATCCCTTTATAATAACAGAGCTGGAGTGAGGAAGCAACAGGTGACGCTGCAGCCCACCCAAGGCCAAGATAGAGGCCTGGGTGAGACACTTTGCAGCCATTAGGGAAGATATTAAATAATATTAAGATGATAGTCTCGCGTGATCATGACGAGGGGGGTGGTCCAAGAAGGGGCGTTGGTGACACTGACCCAGGCATAAAAGGGGGTGATCCGGGGAGATTTCTCAGTTGTTCGGGGGTACCTAATGGATTTATAACTTCTCTTGGAATAAACACCTTTTTGACTGAAGACCTGCTGCCTCGCCTCTGATTTGGACTTAGGCTCTGGAGTGAATTTTTGGACTTAGTCTCTGGAGTGATATTTGGACTTAGGTTCTGAGCAATTTCACCTCTGCTCTGAACTTAGGTTCTGAGTGGATTTCTCCTCTGAGTTGGATCTAAAATCTGGGCTGTTTTTCCTTTATTTTGGATTTTAACCTTCAAGTGGATTTACTGGGCCTGATTGTGGAATAATTTGACGGATAAGGATGGTAGTCTCCCACTACAGCGACAGATTCTGAGAAAGTGAGCGCAGTCACTCACTGGAAGAAATCAGCTGACCTAAAGTCCCTACAGTCTTTTCTGGGTTTCTGTGGATACTATAGGCGTTTCATCCAGAATTACTCTGCAATAGTCTGCCCACTGACAGAGCTTACCAAAGGATACCCACCCACGCAACAGAAAAAGAAAGACATCAGTAAGAAAAACAACTATTTCAAGGTCTCTGAGCCTTTCGGCAGTCGTTGGACCCCCGCTTGTGATGATGCTTTCCACCTCATCATTGAAAAACTCACAAATGCACCAGTCCTTGCTTTTGCTGATCCAACCAGGCCTTATGTTCTGCTTGTAGATGCAAGCCTGAACGGGCTGGGGGCAGTGCTGAACCAAGAGTATCCGGAAGGACTTCGTCCAGTTGCCTTCGCCAGCCACAAGTTAAGTCCCTCCAAGCGCAACTATCCAATTCACCAGCTAGAATTTCTAGCTTTGAAATGGGCAGTAGTCAATAAGTTTCACGACTACTTGTATGGTGCCCAATTTACAGTACGAACGGATAATAATCCACTCACTTATGTATTGACAATGGCCAGGCTTAATGCTGTGGGACACCGGTGGCTTGCTGATCTCTCCACCTATAACTTCAGTGTTCAGTACAAGCCTGGTCGGGAGAATACTGATGCTGACTTACTTTTTAAGACATCAGAGGGAGACCGAGGATGGATGGGTGGATATCCCACCTTCAGGGGTTAAAGCTCTTTGCTGTCTGGTTAATGTGAGTGGCACTGACAAGCACACCAGTAGATGTGTTGACCAACTGGGTGTTTCCCCTGAATCCATTCCAGATGCATATGCCTACCTCACTCAAATAGAAATCAGCCCGCTTGAACAGCTGTCCATCAAAGAGCTGATAGAGGCCCAGAGCCTAGACCCAGTCATCAGTGTAGTGAAGGAGCAAATTGAGGAGGGCAGAGATGTGCTATCCTCTAAGCAAGCAAACTCTGATGTGTCTCTGCTGCTACGAGAAAGTTCTAAACTCAAGATAAAGCGTGGCCTCCTTTATAGAGTCACTAAAAGATCCTCTGGGAAAGATGTGAGTCAACTGGTCTTACCTGCTCGATACCGACCCATGGTATTTAGGGCCATGCATGATGACATCGGTAACCTCGGCATGGAACGGACCACAGAGCTTATCAAAGACCGTTTTTACTGGCCCAGAATTGCTTCTGAGATTGCCATGTACGTCCAGAACTGTGGGAGGTGTGTAGCCAGAAAATCTCTCCCGAAAAGAGCTGCCCCTTTACAGCAGATTACAAGTACTGGTCCTTTAGATTTGGTCTGCATAGACTTTCTTTCCATTGAGCCTGATTCCAAGGGCATAGCAAATGTGTTGGCCATCACTGATCATTACACCAGATATGCTCAGGCATTTCCCACAAAAGATCAGAAAGCCCTAACTGTTGCAAGAGTTCTCGTTGAAAAGTTCTTCGTACACTACGGACTTCCAGCTCGCATCCACTCCGATCAGGGACGAGACTTCCAGAGTAAAATCATAAAAGAACTCTTAACCATGCTTGGCATCCGCAAATCAAGAACCTCACCGTACCATCCTCAGGGTGACCCACAGCCCGAGAGGTTCAATCGGACTCTACTATCAATGCTCGGCACTCTTGATCCATCCCAAAAGTCAAAATGGAGTCAACATGTAAGCCTGCTAGTGCATGCTTATAACAGCACAAGAAATGATGCCACAGGGTACTCACCCTATTTTCTAATGTATGGCAGAGAGGCTAGGCTTCCTGTGGACCTGTGTTTTGGCGTTGGGTCAGATGATGTGGATGGTCTAAAGCATCACCAGTATGTGGCTGACATGAGAGAAGAACTAAGGAAAGCTTACCAGCTAGCTGCTGATTCAGCTGATAAAAACCATGAACGGAACAAGAGACTGTATGATATGAGAGTCAGAAATCAGATCTTGGAGAAAGATGATCGTGTTCTGGTTCGCAATCTTGGCATCACAGGAAAACACAAGCTGCAGGACAGATGGAATTCACTACCTTATGTGGTCCTGGCTCGGTTACCCAATCTCCCTGTGTATTGTGTAAAACCAGAAAGGGGGAAAGGCAATGTGAAAACTGTGCATAGAGATCACTTGCTGCCTATTGGTTACTTAGTGAGGATGCCCGCTCCATCCGAGAGGAAAGTCTTGGAGTTTAAAACAAGCCTAGTGAAGGTCATAAAAGTGGCTATTTTCTATCCTGAAAACTACTAATGTAGTGTCTAATATTTTGTTTTGATGAGTACCTGAGTTTGGATTTTGAACATTCACCTTATAACACATCAAGAAAATTATTTAATTTAAAGTTATTGACTTTAAGAGGGCTTGATTAATTGACACAAGGGGAATAACAGTTATGAACACAGGGCCCTGCCTATAGGAAAGGTACAGAAAGGATTACACACCATTAAATTGTATGCAGTGGACTGAGTTTATTCAGGCAGGTTTTCTCATGTTTCTTACAATACACTACAAAGCAGGGTTCTTTTAAGTTACATGACTCACATGACCACTTGGAATTTTTTACCATCTAAATTCCTTGAAGGACAGACAATGAACATTGTGCAAAATAGCAGAGCCCGACCGACTTATCGGTATTTGCCTTTATTGATTTATCGGCTGATTAATAAGGTTTTAAAACCTTATATTTAAAAGTATAATGCAGAAAAATATGCTTGGGGTAATAAAAATTTGGTGTAATGACATAGTTTGCCCAGCAGAGTGCGTTTCAATGGTGGATAAAACAGCTGGTACCAGGAAATGTAACAGCTACCTCACTAATGGTTAAACTGTAAACAAGCACAAAAATGACAATTGGCAACATAAAGTAAGCCACCTTGTTCTGAACAGACATACTTAGAATTGCTAACAAAAAGTAACATTTTGTTTTTAGAACAAAGATAGCAAACTTTTGTTGATCTGGTCATTTTTTAGTTTTTATACAATCGGGAGTCTGTACCATTGTTGGGAAAGTTCATTTTCTACACAAACTAGTTCAAAGTTCAGTTCACAAATTTAAAAATGAACTCTTCGACAATATTCTGCAAAACCAGGTTGTCCAGCTGTGACTGGGAGATGAAGACAATGGAGCCGCTACTGTACGCCATTGATGCAATTTGGGTGGTAGAGGATCTGTTTTGGCTCGCCGTTGCCGTGTCTTTTGATTTTTTATTCACTTGCACATACCTTGAAAGGCTCGCCGGATGCTTTAGTTCAATGTGCCGTTTCAGGTTTGCGGTACAGGATAGAGTTCAAATGAAAAATAAAATTCATAAATAAGTAAATAAATAAATAATATTAAAAAAAGAAGAAGATGAAAGGGAAAAATAAAATAATAAATAAATAGATAGTTCAGACAGTGGCTTTAAGGAAACTTTTTAAAATGACTCAGTAAGGTATTACTTTTTTTGTTATTTAACAAAATCAGAGATTTTAGCAAAGAGCTCAGTTCCAGGAGAAAAGGAGCAAATTTAGGTAGTGATTTTGCAAATTTTTGTTTGTGAATAAAACATTTTGCATAGGATAACAAAGTTCATCATGTGTTCAAGAGCATTATCTTCTGGGATAACATAGCAAATAACATGTTTAAGGGTAAGAGAATGGACAGAGTTAGCAGCATCAAAAAAATGAGATCTGACAACATCACTCCAAAACCTTTTAGATATATCACAATAAAAAAAACAGATGTGAAGCCTTCATTTGTTTTTGCCTCCATGCTTAGCACATTGATGAGGCATGCGCAGTGCGACTCTATTGAGGCTGGTGTTGCCAGTGTTATGTCCGTTCAGGATGAATTCATTTGTGTTCGTTTGGTAATGCCTCACTGCATGTTTGGTATGCAGCTGTTTCTGTCTGATCGAAAGTAAAGCGATTGTCCAGCATCTTTTTTATACACAACAGTCAGATTGGGTGTTTTTCTGCTACATTTTAAAGCGTTCGCGGTGTGTTTTAGCCAGTTTTCGCCTGGAAGGCTCGATGGAAATCTTGCACTGTCTTGAACGAAGTTAAACTGTGAGAACGCGCTGTTCACAAACGCCAGAATGAATGCGTTCACAATAACATTCATCAGGCAGAATACAGTACATTCAGTTCACGTTTGCCCAAAATATGAACAATCGTTCATTGAACGCGTTCAGGCACAACACTGGTCTGTACAGGGCGTTTTATTTTGAAAATTGATTGGATACTCTATGCTTTTCCTGTGTCTTCTTCCTGTTGGCGTGATCTGCGCTGTGCAGCTTGTTGCAGCTTTCGTCAAAAATAGACCAGGCAGCCGGATCGCAAAGCAGCCGTGCCCAGCTTGACTCCACAGTGCACCGGAGCTGATCGCGACCGCTTGTTATTTGTCACACACTATGTGCTGCTTGTGGATGGAGAGTGATGGCAGTTTGACAAGGGAAATGTTTTTTGGTAATTTTGCTAACAAGGGGGACGGCATCCCCCCCTCATTCCCCAACAAATCGCCTACTGCATTCAACCATATGCACATGTGCCGATACTCAGGGACATGCGACTACATCCCGGTCTTACTGAGTGGGTGATGGACTTACCTCCTTGGGTGACCAGAATTCCAGCTCAGATAAGCTTCTGAGCTGCGCTCAAGACCCCAGGTAACTCTTTCCAAAACATACCTCTTTACTTCACAACAAATCACTACCTCATGAAAACAACCGCAAACCAACGATGAGTGCGACCTGACAGGCACGCTTGAGGAGCGTTTCACCATTACTCTCCTGCCTGTCAGGTCACACTCGGGGATCGACACTTTTTGCCTGCCATGACGGCGACACGCAGGAGATGCAGCAGCTAACGTGAGTAGTTCAAAAACCTTCTTTTTCATATACTCTGTGTACACAAACAGTGTTCTCAATGCTCGTGTTCATGAGTAGAGACCCTGGTGATGCTACGAGCAAAGTTTCATGTTGTGTCGAGCCTTCTTAGTGTTCTAAAGATAGCGATTTTGATGCTAGCGTGTCATGCCCCTAGCTCTCCCGTTCAAAATTAACGTGCCCAAAACCGAAACTATGGTAAATCTTAAAAGTGCCTCTTTCGTCGTAATTATGCTTTTACATGAAGGTTTGACTCATATTCAATCCCAAATAAAGCCTCGGTTGCTTTTTGGTGAGAGTTTCGCTTTAACTCGCGATTAATCGCAATTTTTTTGGCACATTTCTTTCAGTTCTAAATTTACCTTAATGTATTTTTTTCATGTTCTTGATACTTTAAACAACATAAGAAAGGGTTAGGGTTAGGCAAATATGCTTGCTTTATGAAAATGTTTATTCAACACTTCAAATCATGCAGGAAAATGAAAGGCTCCAAAAATATCCCCTTACCCTAAATGGGATCAAAACATGGTGATGTCAGCTTTTGGTGAGGGGGGTGGTGGGCTCTCTGCATCTGCCGTGTGTTTGGCTTGCAAATGACATTTGAGACTCGACGTACTTCAATGGTAACTCATTTTATGTTGACAGTATGTGCAGATAACTTTTGTCCTATCGACCGAACCATCTGGCAGTGTTTTGAAAGTGAATTTGACGTTCATAAGTTCTTTGTCCATTTACTTTCACTTTCGCTTTTCAGTCCACCGTGTTTTTCCCAAACGTCAACCCTGCTTCTTGTTCTTCTGATTCCCTTTCTTATTCTTCTGCCACCCTCTGGATCAAGACTACAGGTGCCACCGACGGCCGTAAATCAAACAATAAGCGTTTCTTTTTTTTTTTTTTAATACCAAGTGTTAATCGCGCGTTAAAAAAAATTAACGGAGTTAAGATGGAGATGCATTATTAACACGTTATTAAGCTAACTTTGACAGCCCTAGTTATTATATCACTTTCAATGTCAAATTGACATCTTACTCTATGTCAAGTGACATAGTGGTCAGTTAACATACTGTCATAATGATAGTATATTATGAGATTTATCTAAAAAATATAGCTTTTAACCCTTAGGAGTCTATGATCACGCTGGCATGATCAAATCACGTGACTGATTTAAGATGATGTAGCAGTGAGGCGCAGCCTCAGTGGGTCTTGGTTCCGGTGTATGTGTTGGAGCAGCCTTCAAACTATATACCAGTTTTTAAATTGTGTTGATAGGCCAAGTAAAAGCGTAGATAAGATAAATAATGTCCGCTGCACTTTTTCGCTAACATTATCGTCACGTTCGCTGTGCCTTTGGCGCAGGAAGAAACGGAAAAAATAGCCTTTTCTCACGAAAGTTTCCGCAAGCAGGAAGTGCTTGCATGCAAAAAACATGTTCCTATTGGTGGAAAAAGGCACCACACCAACCAATCACAATGTTATATGGCAAAACAGTGATTTGGTTGCTGAGGAACAGGGGGAAGTTGCAGGAGGGACAGCGGCACAAGAGTGACAGCAGCAGTGATGGTGATAGACGACCTGCTCTACCCACTGAGCCACATATTTGTGGTTTTCACAGTGAAAAAATCCAACTTTTTCCTACTCAGATTTTATGTTTGTTGTGATTTTAGGTCCATTGTGTTAATACAGTGTGTCAAAATGAAAAAATAACTATTCAGTCACACATGTGAGGTTGTGCTAAAAATAATGACACCAAACAAGGCAAGGTGAATAGTGTTTAAGGTGAAATATTATGGTAAGATCAAAAGAAGTCAAAAACGGCCAATTATACCCCAGACTCCTAAGGGTTAATAAACATTCTCCATAATTCAACCTTTAATTAACTTTTAATCAGCATGTAACATTTGGTCAATAACAAGAATCTAGCCTGTAGCCTACCACTTTATCATCATATTCTATCAAACTATTTTCTGATAGACATCGTAAGCTATTTAAAGAAGTAGCCAAGCCTTGGCTAAAGTGTCAAAAAGTTAGCATCAGTAAAAACTAGCATGTAGCCACATGGTCAATAAAATAGTATAAAGCCTACCATTATCAAACTTTTTCTGGTATCCTACAGAAGGTATACTGAAGGTATTGATGCAGAGACTTTGCATACTTACTTACTTACTTACTTAAGTGATCATATAAAGGGAGAAAGCTTCAATGCTGCTGGACATATTTTCAGCTAGCCACCACTGAAAGAGACCCTGATCAAGTTCTCCCTTGCAGGCCCTCTAGTGGCCAGGATGCCGGCGTCCGAGATTAATTAACATATCAAAAGCATCATTTTTATAACAAAACTAGTGACTGTATAATGTCACTTGACATAGAGTAGGATGTCAATTTGACATTGAAAGTGGTATAATAACCATTTATGAGTGGACATGTAGGCCTATGTTTATGTCACGTGTCATGTAATGTGTATGCAGGTGTTATGAATGAAGTTTTACTGAAAGTTGTTTTATTGGTTTGTGGTTGTTTTCATGAGGTAGTGATTTGTTGGAAATCTGTGAAGTGAAGAGGATATGTTTAGGGAAGAGTTACCTGGGGTCTCCAGTGCTTCATAGAAGCTTATATCTGAGCTGAAATTCTGGTCTGCCAAGGAGGTAAGTCCATCATCCACTCAGTAGGACCAGGATGTAGTTGCATGTCCCTGATTATTTGCACATGTGCATATGGCTGTATGGTACTCGAGGTCTACAATTTAACTCAATAGTCATTCTGTTGTTTCAAATCCAGTGTATATAACATTCTTAGATTCTCATAACACAAAATGTAGAACTCTGGACTGAAAATTAACATATATTATCAGTTTTGAAAGAAAAAAGAACCGCCTGAAAATGACAAAATTAATTCCTAATAATGTAATAAGGAATTACATTATCTGTAAAAAATGTTATTACAATATCAGTCAGGATATTTTATTACATTATTGGTGAAGTTATTACATTATTGGGTTTTATTACATTTTCGATCGAGTTAAGTGCAAATTTTACTACATTTTCAGGCGTTATTACATTTTCAGGAAATTATTACATTATAGGGTGCTACATGGCGTCATGCCATCATTCATTGGGTGTTTCGACCCTTATTTGCAACACCATCCCGATGGTGGGTCTGCAGTGGTGTCCAAGTCACTGCCCATCTACTCCTCCTAGCTTCCAACTCAACTCCTCTTTCCTGCTCCATAACCAGCAAGAGGTTCTTTCTGCTGCCTCCCCCATCCTACGAGCTGCTGTTTTTCTCTCCTTCCCTGTCATTCCAATAGCTGTGAGCATTCTCCACACTGACTGAACAGGGAATCCTCTACAGCCGACCTCGACCGGGAACAGCCATGCCTGCCATCCTTTCCCCCTTCAGTCATGCAGAAGGTCTTGGTATTTGGTGCTCTTCCTTTCAACGGCCTGTTCACACCCCTCTTCCCATGGGACTGTAAGTTCTATGAGGATGATCTTTTTTGCCTCTTTAAACAACAGTACCATGTTCGGCCTCAGGGTTCTGGGGGAACTTAAGCCTTCCCCCCAGGTCGACCTTCATTTCCCACATAGCAGACTGGTTCTTGTTGTTACTGTGGTTGGTGGCTTTTTTCCCTCCCTTACAATCTGGATTGATGTTGTTTTCTGAAGTGGTTGCTGTTTCTTTTTTCTCTCCTGCTCTTAGGCCTTGTCGTGGCGCCACCTGTACCTTCCTTGGGGGTTTTATTTTACACCCAGACAGGATGTGTGCCATGGTACCTCTCTCCCCACAAAGCTTGCACAATCTCATGCCCCACACTTGTGCAAATTTGTTGGGGTTACGAGTGTGTCATACACTGATCTCAGCAGGAAGGAGATGCGGAACGGCTCCAGTCTCCATGGGTCAGCCCAGGTGATCTTCCTCTTGGGAAGGTCCCATTTGGTCCAGGCTCCTTGGGAAGCTAGCTCCACTACCCTTGACCTTTGTCCTTCCTCGTCAAGATTCCATACCTCCTCTTGAATCATGTCTCTTCTGTCACTGGTTCCTGCCTTCCTCCACTGTTGGAAATCGGAGGTTCCAAGACCCTGTCTTCCTGTGCATGGCACTCCAATGATGTCATATAGCTTCAGCATGCTCTCAGCTTATGCAACAGATGAGTCAGCTAATCTTGTGATTAGGGCTAGGACAACGTGTCGACGTAGTCGACGTAATCGACAACATAAATTCGTCGACATGAATAATTTGGGTCGGCGCATCGTCCCAAACAGGAAGTGGTAGTACCTGCGGAGGCTGAGAATAGCCCCTCTCATACAGAGATGCCGCATTAACGCCGCCGCGGCGGTTCGTCAATTCTCCGCCGTTGGTCATTCACACAGAGCGAAGCGCCGCTGGAATAAAGACGAACCGCCGTGTAATTCACACAGAAAGCTGCGCTGTCACTCCTAAAGAGACGTGACGATACACGTCATGATGATGACGTCAGGGTGTTTCCCAGGTGTCCCCCCTGTCACTCTAAACCCCCGGACCGTATATAATGTTTAGTGATTAAGAACCCCCCCCCAAACATCCTGGAAGGTGAAAGAGTTACGTTGTTCGCGCTAAATTACATTATTACATAATCGCCATCAGTAAACAGGTCGCTGCGTGACTCTGTCACTTGCGGGGACGGAGGCTGTTTTCTGGGGGAAAGTTCACTGAAGTCTCAGTCGGGAGGGCTGACCATCGCGGGGATTTCGATCAACACAACCACTTGAGTGAGTTAAGGGTTTATGCCGGTGAAAGACGCTGTTTTTCGGGCAGAAATGTGACAAAGCGTTGGTAGGACAGGCAGGAGGACAGACGCTGCTCCGCCTACAACTGCGGTATTTTTTCCTCATATAAGTTACCAACGACAGTTACAGTTACTACGTTACTTTTGTTTGGTCACGTAACGTTAAATTAATCGTTAGATTAGTTGACTAATCGAAAAAATAATCGCTAGATTAATCGTTTGAAAAATAATCGTTTGGGACAGCTCTACTTGTGATGATGCCTGAATGTCTGACTTGTTCATCCTGGGAGTCTCTGTATGTCATTACGACTCTGCACTTTGCAACTTTCCAGGCTTTGACACTGTGTTGTAAAACGGGCTGTCTTGAACCATAGCTGGATTCCACCAAAGTAGCTGGTGATCATTCTCCTGATGTGCTGAGGGATGTGGTAGTGGTCTAATGCTACATGGATGAGGGCGTGAGCATAAGCGGAAATCCCAGGGGGACAGGGGGGACATGTCCACCCTCCAGTAAAGCTGTCCCCCCCTAGAATAATTTGAGACACAATTAATAATTTTTAAACAATGCAGTAGCATTTATTGAAAGCACAATGTAAGCGGTGCTCATTATAAGCGCGCAATAATGTGCTATTTACATCTTTAAAGTAAAATCTTTTAGTCCCCCCCACACTCTTTCCAACAGGCGGAGCTAGCAGCTGCAGCAGCCTGTGGACGGAGCCTGCTACTCACAACGTGCTTTGCAGGGTAAAAGGTATGTACACCACACAGACATAGTTACATAAGTAACGCATCCCATTTACAAAAGGCGCCAGGTCCAGGCTGTCTACAACATTTATCCTGCATTGTTAAAAAGCCTACTCAATTACGAGTGCTGTTAATCTAACTTAAAAGCTACAGATAGTGATAGTCACACACAGTGAGGAGAGGAGAGGGAGAGGACAGGACAGGACAGGACAGGACAAAAGCAGTAATAATTATTTTTGTCATTTTAAAAGACTGTCTGGATATAAATGTCAGAATCAGACATTTTAGATTTATTTCCAGGAAGGTTTTATCCAGTTATCCAGAGTTAATTGTCTTGAAATATGTTCAGTTAACTAGAAGATACTGTATCTACTTTGTTTTTTGTTTCTCCAATTAAATTGTCACAACTTAATGAATTTTCAACAGATTTTTTTAGCAGTATTGTCACAAGTGTCAGATCCTATTATTACACATGATATTCATTCTGGAGTTGTAAACATTTAACAGTAAATATTGCTGTGTGTGTGTGTGTGTCAGCCAGGTCAGTTGAAATGGCAGAGAAAAGAAAAAAGATAGACATCCGCTCATTTTTCAGTGCACCAAAACGCCAAGTATGAAGACCCAAGTTACAACAAGACAATTTGATATAAGATATCAATAAGAAAGGAATGAAGTTCTTATGGAAATGTTTCATAATGAATTCATTAGGGAAAGCCAAGTCAGAAAATACAGCAGAGCACAGAGAGCCAGAGCCAGTCAGACAGAGCCATCTGTCTCAGGTCAGTTTTTGAGCATTGGGAGTTAGAACAGTGAACAAAGGCATTTATGTCAGATGTGTTCACATAAAGTGTATTATTGCCACCTTCCACCTAATACCATTGTTTTGTATTGCTGGGTGAATAAAAAAGAACTTGTATACAGGTAGGGTAAGGACTAATACAGTATAATGCAATTATTGTAATTATCATTACTTTTGATAACATTTTTTAAAACATTTGATTTGAACATGCTGACAGTGCAAGAGTGCAACACTGTCAGAGAGAGAGAGAGAATAGCATAATCTGATATCTTTCATCTGGAAAAAGGCAGTTATCTGATTATGAGAAATCTGACAAACAAACTTAGATGTTTGCCTGAGAATTAGTTTATTCATTGCATGTGTACATGTTAATTTGATTTCAATCATTTTGTTTTAAATCTAGACATGTGCAGGTGGACTCAGCCAGTGCTTAGAAAGGTCTTCTGCCTGCCTGTTGGAGAGATAGAGAGACTAAAGCCTCAAATTGCGGTAAAAGATGTTGTATAAAAGACAGGCTACAACTTTTTTTCCTTGGCCCCCCCGGAATTATTCTCTAAAATGTTAATGTTTATTGTCCCCCCCCCACTATGAAATGAGATTTTCAATTAAATAAATCAAACCCCTTGCGCCGTGGCCTTTGACTGTCGTGCTTGTACGCACGAAATTAACTTCCAATTGAAATGCGTTAATGCGTTAAATTCATTCTGAGGAGCACGAAAAAAATGAGGAAATCGTGCTGGCACGCACGAAACAATAGATTAATTTGCGTGACAGTTTCACGATTTCCCGTGAGACCGGATTGGAAATTCACATGCAGCTCAGAGTCATCGCAGTCCACGGCTACTCTGCAGCAGCACTTGGGTCTCTCCCGTCCCCTCTCTCACGCAGCTGCGCAGGCGGCAGCCAGTGTGTGGGGGCCAGCTGGGGCAGGCAGGAGCAGAGCAGACGCCACGACTGCTCACTCTGTGGATTTGAGACCGGATAGCTGCCCTTTACTCTGTTTTGATCTGTTAATTCTCCGACTTCTTAGTCTTTCGCGGTTCCACTGGTACTTTACCAATGTAGCGGAGGAGACCACTTGCAAAGTTTCTTTGACAGAGACAATGATAGTTGCCAAGCATAATATGACAATAGAACCATGGATACTGTAATGTAATAGGCTTGTGAACCTTAGACTTACCATAGGGGAGTGATGTGATAAGGAAGTACATCAAGAAGCGTGGCTAGGAATGCTACTCTTTGTTATGGCTGTGAATTGAGTAGATGAACAGTAAAGTTACGTTCACATATAAAGTTGGTTGTCAAGCCTCATCTATATAACATGGTGTCAGAAGTGAAGGCGGAGGAAGAGTGACAGTATGTCACAGTTTCAACCACCAACGAGTTTGTTGCAAGGCAATCTTGCCGAAAACTGGAGGAACTGGAGTCAGCGTTTTGAGCTCTTCTGTACTGCCAGTGGCATCGTGGAGAAATCCGAGAAGGTGCAGTGTGCAACATTTCTTCACGTTGTGGGAGAGGGGGCGATTAAAGTCTGTAATATGTTTGTCTTCGCGGACGGCGAGAAAGACAAAATAGACATGCTGAAGAAGAAGTTTGAGGACTATTGTGAGCCAAGAAAGAACTTACCTTACGTACGGCACATGTTCTTCACATGAGCCCAGAAGCAGTCAGAGTCCGTTGATTCGTATGCAACTGATTTAAAAAAATAAGGCCACGGACTGTAAATTTGGACAGTTGCACGACTCCCTGGTATGTGACACAATTGTTTGTGGTATTATTGAAGACCAAGTGAGAGGGGGACTGTTAAGAGAAACAGATCTGACCCTACAAAAAGCCATTAATAAATGTTGTGCAAGTGAAATAACAACCAGCCAAGTTAAAGTACTGTAGGAAGAAGTAGAAATTAACAAAAGACAAAAAGATAAAGTGAAAGCTAACACAGAACAAAATGAGTCAAGTTGCAGCAGATGTGGTTTCAAACATGGAACTAAAAAACGTCCAGCTATTGGCCAAACATGTAAAGCATGCAACAAGTAAAATCACATCGCCAAGATGTGCAGATCACAGAATCGGCAGCACCAACAGAGAAAGAATGTACATGCAGTAGAACAAAGTGAGGAAGAAAATGACATGTTTATTGGCACATTCAGAAAGGAGTATGGGTGATTGAGTGATGAGTGATGGAGTCTGCACAAACAGAAACCGAGGAAGAAAAATTGACTGAAAGACTGAAAATAAACAACAAATTTGTGACTTTTAAACTGGACACAGGTGCAGACTGCAACGCAATGTCTGTTAAAACATTAAATGAACTGTATGTCAGAGGAAAGCTCAGTGTGAGTAAAGTAAACTTGTTGCTTTCTTTGGCCAGAAGATAGCGCCACTGGGCAAAAGTGCATTAACATGTTAATACAAAGGCCAGAAACACAAGGTTGAGTTTGAAATCACACAAGAAGATGTTCTGGCAATACTGGGATGAGCCACATGTGTGAAACTAGGCTCAGTGAAGAGGACGCATGAAGATGGAAAGGAAAATGACATCCTTAAAGACCATGAGGATCTTTTCACCGGACTAGGTTGCTTACCTGGTCAGCATCATATACAGATTGACCACACTGTCGTACACGCTCCCAGAAGGATTCCTGTAGCACTCAGAGACAGTAGAGAGAGTAATTGAGGAACTACAGTGCATGGAGAAATTGGGAGCAATAACCAGGCAGATGGAGCCAACTGAGTGGGTTAACAGCCCAGAGGAAAATTTTACTGCTCAAAGCTTGCTCCTTCATGGCTATGGAGCCATAAAGGAGCTCAATGAGAGTTCTCATTTCAGTCTCGTTGTAGTCTTTTTTGGTCTCAAACATTTCTCATTTGTTTCTCCTAAAATTCCTTAGGAGCAATAGGTGAGACTTGAGACTTTACCGCTTAAACCTTGCTCCTTTCCAGCACTGGGGAGACATTCTGAAACTTCATTGAGAGCTTGATGAGATCTCCTTTGAAACTTACAGGGAGCCCAAGTTGAGATTTTCTGCACCTGTTTCTCAGGAGAAACAATTGAGAAACAGGAGAAATCAGCCACAGCCTCACTTTGGTCTCACATAGATCTCATAGTTGTCTAGGAGAAATGAATGAGACACTACTGAGATCTCTTTTCCAATTTTCGTTTCCCGTATGCCAAATGCTAAGTATTTCTCAGTACTAGACGCCAATCAGGGCTTTTGGCAGATAAAACCTGATGATGAAAGCTCTCATTTAATACGCCCATTGGAAGATACAGATACCTGCGTTTACCGTTTGAGATCTCATCTGCTCCATAGGTGTTTCAGAGGGCTATTGCGCAGATGATTGAAGGACTAGATGGAGTTGTGAACATCATTGATGACCTACTTGTCTGGGGAGACTCTTTCGCAGAGCACGACCACAGATTGAGGTTGTTGCTAGAGAGAGCAAAAGAGAATAACCTGAAACTGAATAAACACAAGTGCTTTGTCAGGACAAAAGAGATTAAATACATAGGACACATACTCAGTGCCAGTGGACTGAGACCAGATGAGGAAAAAGTGAGAGCAGTGACACAGCTCCCAGACCCGTAGAATAAACAGGAACTGCTGAGGTTCATGGGGATGATTCAGTACCTTACAAAGTTCATTCCGAATCTGTCAGACATCAATGCAAGGTGACACGGAGTGGCACTGGGAAGAAACACAAAAGAGGAGTTTTGAGAATCTTAAACAGCTGGTCACCAACGCTCCAGCCCAGCTCAGAAGGCATCGGCGCAGTCATACTGCAGGATGTACAACCGGTAGCTTACGGGTCAAGGGCACTCACTGACTGTCAGCGCAGGTATGCACAGATTGAAAAAGAGCTACTTGCCATTGTCTATGGATATGAGAAATTCCACCAGTATGTATATGGTAAAAACATTCAGGTTGAGAGTGACCACAAGCCGCTAGAGAGTATTTTCAAAAAACCCTTGCACCAAGCTCCCATGAGACTTCAGGGGATGCTGCTTAGGCTTCAAAGATACAGCCTTAAAGTCACCTATCAACCGGGCAAGGATCTGCATAAAGCAGATGCATTGAGTAGAGCATTCCTCAACGAGAAGAATGAAGAGCTGCTGGAGAAAGAGTTAGAGGTAAACATGATCACACATCATCTACCCATGTCAGAGGAAAAACTGCAGAAGTTCATGGCAGCTACAGCGGAGGACCACGAAATGCATTTACTGAAAGCCATAACATTAACAGGTTGGCCAGATGATAAAAGTGCAGTACCAACAGAAATTCAGCCCTACTGGAGATTTAGAGATGAAATCACACACACATCTGGGCTGATGTTCAAAGCAGCAAAGCTCATAGTTCCACATCAGCTGAGACAAAACATGCTTAACAAGATCCATGAACCACACTTAGGAATTGTTAAGTACAAAGAAAGAGCCAGAGATGTTTTGTATTGGCCACACATGTCTACACACATTGAGGTATGGTGTCTCAGTGTCCCACTTGTAATGAGAACCGCAACAGCAACCCAAGAGAGCTGCTACTCTCACACCCAGTACCAGACCGACCATGGGAGAAAGAAGGGACTGATCTCTTTCACTTCAGAGGATCTGAGTTTCTGCTTTGTGTTGTTTATTTCTCCAAGTTCTCTGGAATAGCATAGTTGAGAGACACCACCAGTAGTAGTGTCATAGTCGCACTGAAATCAATGGTTGTGAGGCATGGTATTCCTGATGTTGTCATCTCTGATAATGGTCCTCAGTATGCCAGCGCTGAGTTCAAAGATTTTGCAGAAAAGTGGAAATTCAAGCACAATACGTCCAGTCCTGGTCATGCGCAGTCAAGTGGTCAAGCAGAAAGAAAAGTACAGACGATTAAAAATCTGCAGAAAAAATCAGAGGTTAATGATGACCCCTACATTTCACTACTGGAGTATCGCAACACACCGCTAGAAGAAGTAGGATTATCACCAGCCCAGCTGCTAATGGGATGGCGGCTCAAAGGGAAACTGCCAACTTCAGTCTCACTCCTTACTCCAGAGGGTGCTGTCCAAGTACGCGGTCAGCTGAAAGAAAAGCAAGAGAAAGAAAAACTGTATTTTGACAGACAAACCAAGACACTGTCAGACCTGCAGGCAGGAGCAGGGGTGGACTGGCCATCGGGCATACCGCCCGATGGTGATATTGGGCCGGGCCTTTTTCTTTTCTTTTTTTTTTTTTTAAATAATGGTACTAGTATTAGTAATGGTATTAATCATAATACCTATTGGTACACAAAACTAGTAGTTCGGCCCATTAGTCATGATTGATTCTGGGCTGGACCAATTACAGCCGCGGGCCGATGCCTTCCCTCTTGGCCCTCGGCTGTCAATCAATCAATCATACAGAGAGAGAAGATCACGAAAATGGTGAACAGCACTCAGAGGAAAGGAGGCGCGGAAAAGAATTGAGCTAAAAAGAGACAGGCCCTTCAGGCATTTGCACAGAATTTTGCTGGTGGCTATGGCGGAGCGTCGTCTTCAGCAGCAGCGGCACCCGAAGCGGCCGCAGATAACATTAATGATGGCGGAGGTGGCCGTCAGGTGGATGAGGGGAAGGGGAGGCAGGAGGAGGAGAGAACCGCGGCTGCCGCTGGTGCGATTGGAGGGGAATCTGAACTTCAGGTAAGAAGTGATGAACTGGTGGGCCGGTTCACTTCACTGAGGGCTCCATGACTTGAGTGCAAACAAGTAAAGTGCTCAGAAAATTTTTTCATTAGAATTAATTAGAATTAGTGCATCTTTATAGGTCTTAATGCATAGGACACTGGGTGGAATAAAGATAAGAATGAGGTATTGTATATATGGGACAGCTGTTTTCTTCCAGCCTTAACCTCTCACTGTCTCTTATAGGATGCTGTCACTCATTTTTGGAAGCCTGCCATAGTTTCCTCTAAGTAGGTACTGTATAGAAAACATGATTCAACTGTTTTTGAAGATACCAGTACTGACATCATCTGAGCAAGTCCTTCAGGTATCATTCTTTCTCACCTTTCTCTGTTTGTCTCCTTTCACTTTTTAAAGTTTGCCATGTTTGAGGAAATGTTCTGTGTTGCTGTGCTGAGTGTTGCTGCTGTGGAGACTGGTTATTGATGTGGTGAGTACATAGTCTGTGAAAATATCACTTAATCACAGTCTGTCATGTATACATTTTAATATTCATCTCATCTCTGTTCTTCTGTGTCCTATTTTTCAGGATCCCATTATACATTGTTCATCGCTTGTTCAGGAGGTTCCTCTTAGTAAGAACTGTATAGAGTATATGACACAACTATTTTCCCACATTTTTTGAGATACCAGTACTGTGATCATATAAGTAAGTCCAGCAAGTGTTATTCTTTCTCACCTTTCTCTGTTTGTCTCCTTTCACTTTTTAAAGGTTGCCATGTTTGAGGAAATATTCTGTGTTGCTGTGCTGTTTATTGATGTGGTGAATTAACAGTCTATGAAAATAAAACTAAATCTGTCATTTATTCATTTTAATATTCATCAATGATCATGTCTCACCTCTATTCCTCTCTGTCCCAATTTCAGAATCCCATCATATGTTGTACATTGTTCAGGAGGTTAACTAGACCAAGCAGCCTTTTGGTTTCCGCTAAGTACTGTATAGAATAACGGGACTGGGAGGATGGTGTAGGTTTAAGTTTATTAGACATAATAGTACACATACACCAACAAGACAGTGTATAAGCATTGTCACAAGAAAATTTGTCTTAATAGGCTTTATCGTCTTTCCATCAATACCTGGTGGGCCGGTCTCGGCTCAGAATTCCCGGGCCAATTTTTTGACCCAGTCCAGCCCTGGGCAGGAGAAAATGTCAGGGTGCAAATGAGTGTAATGCATATAAAGATTTTTGATGTATGCATTGATGCATTATTTTGAAATATATTCAGGAAATATATTTCCTTTTAATTTAATCATTTATTAACGGTATCTTTGTAGTCAAAACAAATCTGAGGTTGCATACCCTTCAACCACACAGAAGCCATGTTGAAAATCTCAGGTCAGTGTGATCCTGACCTGCAGAGATATTTGAGGCGCACACACACACACACACACACACACACACACACACACACACACAGAGCTTTCATGTTTTTATAAAGAGAAGTCTGGTTTCACTTGGCTTATTAACACAATAAAATCTGGTATATAGATTAAAGTCCGCACTTTCGACACAAGTTGAAATGGAGACTTGGTGAGGCTGCATCGTGCTGCTACGTCATCGGTGCATCTGTAGCCCTCTGGGGTTGACCCTCTGCAGGTTACCAGTTAACCCTCAGAGGGTTAACTTTAAATTAAAGTTCATTTTCCTAAATCAGGTCACAATACTTAACTTGGTAAGACAAATTTAAACAAAACTTTGTTCTGGAAGAAACTTGACTGGCTTGCTAAAAATTGTAAAAATTAAAAGAGCTTAAAGCTTGAAAAAGAGTGCAAGAAGTGAGTTCAGAGAGAGATATCCCGTTCAAAGGCTGCAACAGGCCACTGTCTTTGGCCCGGCCGGTCCATTTATCAAACATTTGTGTTTTGTTTTTTATTCACTCAAAATAATGACTGTATTTCCAGCTAGAAAACGCGCATCTCTCTCCTCCCTCCATTGTTGTTTGCATTTGTGTCTCTGCGTGGTCTTACACGTGAGTGTCCTCATGCTGAAAAACGTGACTTCTCGCGTATGTGACGTCACTCCCCGAGACGCAAGAAGAAAGCAAAAATATATATTTTTACTAAGGAAAATGACAAAACTAATATAACGCACAGTGACTTGAATAAGTAACTTTAATCTGATTACTGGTTCGGAAATATTAACGTGTTAGATTACTCGTTACTGAAAAAAGTGGTCAGATTAGAGTGATGCGTTACCGGCATCACTGATTGTGTATCTTAAGTGCAACATGGAGCATGAAGATGTAAAGAAAAAATAAAAACAGTAGAATTAACTTGGAGCAAGTTTTGAGGAAAGTCGGAGGTGTGGACCCATTTTAAACAAGTCGTGGGCCGTGATAATAACGTGTCGGCTTTGTCGAGTGCATTAAGTGCGGCACTTGTTGCATTATTCATTAAGATTTCTGTAGTTCAAACAACTCGCAATTGTGGTCGAGAATGTCAGTTATAACAGCCCACGTATTAAACTGTTGTCGGGTTTAAATCGGTCTCCGGCTCATAATTACATTCAATGTGTCGGGCCGGGCTCGGACACAACGTGCACGGGCTCGGGTCAGGCTTGATTTCTAAGCTCTACTCGGGTCCAGCCGCGACTTTACTGAGGTTCACCCAGTGTGAGCAGCAGGAGGACGGTTAGCTCACCTCCCAGAACATGGCACTGAATCGCTGGAAACTGATTTAGGGAACGTCATCAAATTACTTAGCATAAATATATTAATACAAAATAATTACAGTTCTTTCAATATCTTCCATGTCATGGGGCCCAGTGACTCCAGCAGCAGATTGTATTAGTAAACTGGACGAATGAGACACAGCTATGTTTATTGTACTTTAGTACTTCCACTATTTTATATGAATATTAATATGCAGAAATCTAAAATTAAAAAAATGTCAAATGTAAACTGTGCCAAAAGACTGTTGCGACAAGTCAAGGTAACACATCCAACCTCTTCCACCACCTGCAGTACAACCACGTGATTCAATTCGAAGAAATAAAAAAAGCAAGAAGCGATCAGGACCAGCTAAAAGTGTTAGAATTTGTTTATAAGAGACTGTATTTTTAATACTTCGTGTTTGAAGGAAATTTAAGTTATTTCATACTTTTAAACTTGTTCAGTTGTTGTCATTTCAAGTAATCTGTGCTTTTCAGCTGTTAAATCGTGTGCTTATCAGTTGTTCTTAACTACTAAATAAATAATATAAATCTTAACTACAGTGTAGTTCTACATTCCTTCAAGGTGGAAGGGGGGATTACTTATTTTTCATTTATCGTTATCGAGGTGAGTTGCTCAATATATCTTGATACTGATTTGAGGCCATATCGCCCAGCCCTAGTTACAAGTCTGAAAAGTCTAAATTAAAACTAAAATCTAAATCTAATTTTAAAAACTAAATCTAAACTAGCATTTTAATGTATTTAATCATGTTTTTACCTTTCCCAGAATGTCACCATGGCTTAATGTGAACTGTCTTAAAATACCTATCACATGAATCATTAAATAATTAACATTCAAAAATGGTACTGGGTTTAACACTTAAACACACTTGATGTGTTCCTACATAGCCTTATCCATACTTAAATTAGGAATAGTACTTGGTAAACTAATAGGAGAGGTGAAACGCTTCTGTGAGCGCATGCATTATCACTATTTAAGTTTGTGGCATGGTAAACACAGGAACAATATACACTTTATTGCCAAAAGTATTCGATCACTTGCCTTGACTTGTATATGAACTTAAGTGACATCCCATTCTTAATCCATAGGGTTTAATATGAAGTCGGTCCACTATTTGCAGCTATAACAGTTTCAACCTCTTCTGGGAAGGCTTTCCACAAGGTTTAGGAGTGTGTTTATGGGAATTTTTTACCATTCTTCCAGAAGCGCATTTGTGAGGTCACACACTGATGTTTGACAAGAAGGCCTGGCTCTTAGTCTCCACTCTAATTCATCCCAAAGGTGTTCTATCGGGTTGAGGTCAGGACTGTGCAGGCCAGTCAAGTTCATCCACACCAAACTCTCTCATTCATGTCTTTATGGACCTTGCTTTGTGCACTGGTGCACAGTCATGTTGGAACAGGAAGGGGCCATCCCTAAACTGTTCCCCCAAAGCTGGGAGCATGTAATTATCCAACATCTCCATGGCGCCATGACCCGCTCCTGAAAAACAACCCCACACCATAACTCCACCAAACTTTCCACTTGGCACAATGCAGTCAGACAAGTACTGTTCTCCTGGCGATTCATCAGTCCAGAGAACGCGTCTCCACTGCTCTAGAGTCCAGTAGCGGCGTGCTTTACACCATTTACACTGCTGCATCCAACGCTTTGCATTGCACTTGCTGATGTATGGATTGGATGCAGCTGTTCGGCCATGGAAACCCATTCTATGAAGCTCTCTACACACTGTTCTTGAGCTAATCTGAGGGCCACATGAAGTTTGTAGCCATCGACTCTGCAAAAAGTTGAGATCTCTGCGCACTATTCGCCTCAGCATCCGCTGACCCCGCTCCGTCATTTTACATGGCCCATGACTTCATGGCTGAGTTGCTGTTGTTTCCAATCACTTCCACTTTGTTACACTTCCACTGACAGCTGACTGTGGAATATTTAGGAGTGAGGAAATTTCATGACTGGAAATGTTCCACAGGTGGCATCCTATCACAATACCACCAGTAATTTAACAAGTGACAACGTCTATAACCATGGTCAAAACAAGTTACTTAGATCGTCATCTCGATTTAGCAAGCCAGTTAAGTTTATTGAGTTCAGGACTTCTTGATGTGTTGGTAAATATAGGCGGAAGCCCTCTCTGGTGTGTCGAAGTAGTGGTCTCTCCCATCATGTGTCAGCAGGCATAGACTAGCTGTCTGGCATACCAGGCAATGCCCGGTGGGCTGATGCACATGTTGGGCTGGGCTGTCATAATTTAATCAAAAAAGTTTATTATAAATCATTTTTATCGACTGCGATGGCCCATTGGTTGATTTTCTTGAAGAACATTGGGCTAATCAAATGAAATCTCTCAGCCCTCCTCTTTTTTTTTTCAAAGTGCACAATTTAAAGGGGGTGGCCCATTGGTCCATCTTCAATATAGACAGTGGACTGAACCAATCAGGATATAGTACGACAGCTGGTGGTGGATGGAAAAGCTCTGACCCTGAAACTCCAGTGTAGCATTACAGGCTCAGTGTAAAATCTCTGTTAACATGATAGAAGCATTCATGAAAGAAATGCACATGGATTATGATGTCCCAGGGCCGCTGTCCTTCCTGGGGTTTCGGGCGCGATAATCTGTGTACGCCGTCCAGCAGGGACTTGTCGTGCATGGAGAGAGTTTCTCTAAGCAGCCCCACAATAAAGTCTGTAGATCGAGGACCTTCCATCGACTCCTTAATGTCAACAATCCTAAGGTTGTTTCTGCGTGAAAACCCTTCCAGACCATCACATAGATCTTGTGTCGCCTTTAGCTCTTCGGAGAGACTTTTTACCTCCTGCTCCAGAGTGTTCTGAAGATATAAGACAGTAGTGGCTGCCAACTCCAAGTTGTGATCGTCTTGCTGTTTGTTTCATGCAAGTTTTTTGAGTGTATTAATTACAGAGCGAAACTTATTCCTGAGGGAGTCTATTTCAGTACGAACATAGAGACATAGCGTCGATTTCAGGCATCAATCAGGACTTTGAAGGCATCGTGGCGGTCAGGCGAGGCTGGTGCTGACGGTGGGCCTTCATCGTCCCTTGCTTTTCCCTTCTCTCTGGGTATCAGAATCACTGCTTTTCTGCCTGCCTTTTTATTGGGAGCAATTGGAAAACATGTTGTGATTCTGCTGCTGACCAGCTGATTCTGCATTTGCTGAATTGTGCACCAACAACCAGCAGAGGCACATGTGAACAGTCCAGACAATAGAGAACACATCCGGACCCTGAGCTATGATGACTGAATTACTCTATTTTATTACATGCATGAATATTACATATATTTAATCAATTACCATTTATGATTTAACTCACTGCATGACCCTCACTAACACTAACCCCTGACCATAACTAAACAGACAATTAATCTTTCCAATAAAATCATGACTGTGCTACAACAGCCGTCCTTCTCTATCTACCTTCCCAATTTATGTCTTACTACGAATAATTCAAAACTTAACATGTTTGTTTAAACATATTAATGGTTTGTGTTTAACACCTATGCAACAGCATAACCATGATTGATAACAAATTCATACTTATTACAATATTCCACCATACATACCCTTCACCTCAAAACAAATCTAACCAGATTTAGCCTTCAAAACACTTTCAAACATCATGCTGTTGCATTAATGTTTTTGCTTTTTCCCATTGGCTAAAAAATAAAAAGGCACCAGTAGTGGTACTTTCACATTAGTGGAATAGGGTTCGACTCCCTACAGCGTCATTGCTAAAAGCCAAAATATGTCAAAACCCAATAGTTATCAATCAATCCTCAATACTTTTCTATAGGAATACATACTTCCTACAGGCAATGCAGTAGTTTAACATAATGGGTGATCATGCATTGCCTCCCTGCCAAGCTGCCGTGGGACAAACCAATATTTTGTGAGCCTACTAACTAGATCTTGGTGTTCTAAATAGTACAGGCAACAGTAAGCGACATCTGAAGTTATCCTCACTGATAATGAACAAGCAATTATAATGTGGCCTAATAAATCTTAACAGTGTGACCACCAGAGCTGCCGGCTGCAGCTGTTATCCAGCCCAGCACACAACTGCAGGTCTCTGCACTTCACTACTGATTTTTAAGGTCACATGCTGTCAAATATTCAGAAATGCTGCCACTCAGGATAATAACATCAATATTCATCAATCAGCAAATGTGTTGATGAATTGTAATCACAAAGACAACAATATCATTCTCCAAGTAGAAGGCCAAGATAAATGATGAGCTGCAACTATCAACTGCCAAAAAAGCTGTCTTTCGGTCATGTGACAAGGAAGCATACAACACCACCAGAGTATGACTGAAAGTTGGTATCAAGGAGGCAGAGAGAAGACAGCAGACACTAGAGAGGGACCTAAACAGTAGCAGCACCAAAGATACGTGGCAGGCAGTGTAAAATTTCACAGACTACAAAAGCAGTAGCACCCCCATCATGTGTGAGGCCCTTAAAAGGATGTTTTATTTAATCTTTGTTTTGTTTTAATATGCCAACTTTTCCTCACTTAAATCGAGGTCATGTTCACTGCACAGATTTTTAAAGCCAACTGAGGAAATGTGATTGGGATTTTGGTCTATATAAAAAAAATGGATTTGATCAGATTGGTAAAATGGAACAAAAAAGCAAACTGACAACATAAAGAATGCAAATACGCCAATTAGACATACTTTATTCATCGCACTCTGCCACTATTAGCTTCTTATGTTTTTTATAAAATGTCTGAATAACAGATAGTTGAACCATTACAAAGACAGTGGAAATAAAAGATGGGATTTTAGTCGCCAGGTTAATCGAACGAACAGTAAGGTAATTAGGACAAATTTGTTGTGTCAAGTGATGGGAGAGCAAAATAACAGTTCTACCCGAGGATAAGAATCATTCCCAATAAAGACTTTAAAATTGCCAATAAAATCAAAAAACACTGATCATTTAACCAGTTTATTAATATTGTAGGAGACACTACTTTGATAAATATCTGATAATTAATCACTGGCGATTAATTTACACTCGTTAACAGGGCACCACCTCCGATATTTGAATTTTAAAACTAACCTCGGAGGCAATTAGTTAAAATATCAACTGTCCAAGTTTGGTAGACAGATAAATCATCAGTCTCAAGTGAATCTTGTTTAATTTCAATATCTATTTGCTCCTATTCTGAAGCAGTGAATTCTTTCCACGATCCCATCGATTTCCCACTTCAAATTAAACGTGCACAGACAACGACATAAGATTAAATGTGTTTATTAACTAAATAAATGCAGATTAAATGACATGAGATAATGATTCAAACGGGTGACAAAGTAACAAAAAGTGTGAAGACTGGAATGAATTATTGATTGGATGGATTCAGACAATGGTGGATTTTAACCTATGGAACCGTTAATTCGCAACTACGGTATTAATTTCTAACGAAATTATATGGGAGATGTTTTGGATTTATGATATATATTTGAAGCTTTCACAAACACCAACTCTGATTTCATTCACGTGTGACTCTTGTCGTGTGTGGAGTTCTCTGCCTACTTTTGTTGAAGAAGAGAGATGTCCAGAATCCAGATTCTCTGGGTCAGCTCCGTCTCAGCTTAGATGCAGAAGTAGCGTCTGTCCAGCCGCTGGGTGATGACGAAACGGCTTCCACTGGTGACGTAATTACCGGCACAGCGGGGATTCCGTCTGAGCGCTCTGTGGCCTGTCGGCTTCGGAACCGCTGGAATGTGATGCCGTCTCGGGTCGAACTTCCTCTGCCCAGCGAAGTGTCTCGCTTGAGAGCGCTGCAGGCGGTTCGGGCGCAGTTGATTAACAATTCTATTCTGCTGTAGACTATGTTTCTTCACGGCTTCTTGAGCAGCTTAACTGCACCGACTTCGTGATGGTTTAAGAATTATCAGAGTCTCGATAGAATTGAGAGCTCCGAATATATATTGAATTGACTTCTTGCGTAAAAATAACTGGGAAAGAAAAGCCAGCCGGACAATCTTTCTCTGTTACTAAATACAAGAAAACAAAAATAGTTTCTTTGGCTTTAGAATACGATACTCTAACAATAAGAAAAAATATCACAAAAATAAAAGAATCAATTTCGTTCTTGCTCAGATTTCAAAGAAAGATCTTTTCAAAATAAAAGAGCGTCACCTGAAGAGGTATCTTACAAGTGGCTCAGATCTCTGGAGATTACTAAGTATCGGAGCCTCAAAAATCTAGCAAAGTGCGGAAATTAACTTGGAAAAATAATAAGTTACGCCAGAGACGTATCATTTTGAATGGGGAAATCTGCGACGCCAAAGATGGCGCATATCCCACCCCTTTCACCAACAGCCAATCACCTGCGTTGTCACAGCCGAACCGGGAAAATTATAGCCCAATCATGTTGTTTCACCAGCGCATGCGCACAAGTAGTTTTTGCGACAGCGAGAACGTCTCTGGTAGAGTCATTAACGGCACCGGAGTAGTGTCCGAAAGTCCGTTTTTCTTTCTGCCGTTGAGCTCACTATATAGTGCACTATGTTGGACTCACTATGTAGTGACTACGGAGTAGGGAATGAGTGGGTGATTTCAGACACAGCCCCAGAGCACAGCAGCCGGCACAGATTCAGCCGTACGATGGACGTCGGTGTCGTAAATCCGCGCACATGCGCAGTGGAGTTCTCCCTGTAGGAAAAGCGCGTTTTAAACATCATTTCTACGGTAAAGTCGATGTTTTTTTGTTTTTATGTGTATTGTATTTCACTGGCGAGCATGTCTGTATGTTTTTCCGTCCTGCTATCACGTTAAAGGGTGGTTTTGACCATGCCTCCATTCATTTAGATACGGGTCTGGTCTCTTTGGGCTTTTCGAGGCGTCGCCAAGATGGCCACCGAGTGGCATGACTTGCCTAGAAGGACTTTGGTTACGCGTAGTAAAAATTAAAGTAAGTATGAAGGTAGCAAACGAAAAGCAAGCATTACAAGCGTTACAAAAGTGTGTACAAGTGATAATGAGAGTTTTAGAAGAGAAGAGATAATGAGAGTTCAAGAGAGTGAGCAGCGGGATGCATGAGCCTTTAATGTTTAAACCGAGGGCGGAATTAAGGGCGGCCTGGTCACGTCGCTTCCTCTGGTGACGTCACAGCTCATGTTACCGATTTCTTACTTGTTGAATCAAACTAATGATTTGATAAGTTTTTAAAATCGCGACTGACTATGTGCTGAAATCCACCATGGTCTCACATTAACATTTGTTATAAGAATATAAAGGAACACAACTGAAGTTGCCTAATAGGCAAAAGAGAAACTATTGGTTGGAATAAAACACAAACACAAGCACACAATCATCAGAGGCACTAATGGCTTAAGGATATCTCGTACAGTGACAACTTATACTTCACAGACATGTATCAGATTTAAAAGAAAGTCTAAATACTTAAAAATAAATCATAGAATAGAACATTCCGTTAGTATTGGCCTTTGAAATTGTACCAAAACTTACCAGGAGGTGGTGCTGTAGCTCCACCAGAATTCTGACATTAACCCTGTGATTCTTAACAGAAGTTTTCTTTAACTAACACAAATGAGAGACAGAGCACGTTTGAGGTCTCATCAAGCTAATTAATGATATATTGTTTAAAAAGGGATGAGTTTATAATCGAATGCTCTTCCAGTATTAAAGGAGAAATCAAGGTTCTTGTTTCTTTGAAGTGAATGTGGAGACACCCTGCTGGGTTTGAGCGTCATAACTTATTGGGTGACATCTTAATAGTACATGCCAGATGTAGGCCTTGCCATTTGGTGACAAGCATGGTTGTAACAAGGGATAAACCTGATGTTGTCCAGTGACTGAATTGGAGACTTTTCTGAGCCTGATTGTCCATAGTCTTGTTATAAAAGGCTTTATTAAGGCCAAAGAGTGAGAGAGAGGGCAATAAAGGGGGTCAAGTCTTTTCCCAAGGCGGGGGAAGGAACAGAATCAGGAGGTTATCTGGTGATTCCACTCGAGAACTCAGCAGACTGTTCTTTCTCGCAGGCGAAAATGCATATTGCTGTATCACATGCTGCTTTGTCAATAGTATATAGTGTCAAAGAAAAGGGGGGGGAAAGGAAGGAGAGTAGCCAGGCCACTACAATATGGCAGGGAGTAGGGGAGAGGTGAGATGGACACAGACATGCTGCTCACACCTCCTGTGGTGAGAGGAACAGAGGACAAAGGCTGGTTCCTACAATATCATTGATGATACCTTCCATGTCTCCAGCAAATCCTCTCATGTAATAAGAATTTACTCAAATTAGATCGGAGGAAACACCGCAAAAGCATGATTTTTGTTCAGAGGCAACATTTTTCACTTTCAAATGTAACCTAGACTACCATGTTTCCCTAACCTTAAACTTTTTGTAAAAAAAGAAAGCAAAAAGGTGTATCAGTTGGGTATGATATTCATATATGAGTGATACAATCAATGCAATATAACTCAATGTTACTGTATGACTGGGCAATGTTGGGTTGGTAGAGGTGGGTCACATACTGCTCATTTACACATATCTTTTTTTTAAGATCAACAAAGACCATGGTTGAAAGAACGTCAGGATACAAAAGGACAACACCAAATGGATAAGTATTATTATTATTATTTAATCACTAGATTTTCTGGCTTCACATGAATGACATTCAGTTAGGTATGTATGGGCACGTGTATTGGTCCCAGTCTTACATCAAAGCACTGAATGCAAGTTATGTTAATGGAATAGATGAGTTGGTGCACTCCCTGTGTGTGGCTTTGTGTGCCGAGTCTGAGATTCTGACTGGTCATTAAAACTGGACTTCTACAGCTTCAGGCCATAGGCAGCTCATGATAGGCAGGATACTGTCCAGTTACATGATGGTAGATCTGTAAAAAAAAAAAAAAAAATTAAAAGAAACGTATTTGTATGCAGGGAAGTAAGGTATGGAAATGTATTGAATGTGTTGAAACCCTACCTGCCTCTCGATGTCAGCCAACAAGCTGCTGGCTCCTAGGCGGAACAGGTGAGGGCAAAGCCAGTCGTTACCCAGCTCCTCTTTGATCAGAGTGAACCACAGCAGAGATTCCTGAGCCGTCCGGATCCCTCCAGCTGGCTTAAAGCCCACCTATAGGGGGAACACATACACCTCTGTCAACAGAAAATTTAAGTTGTAAATTAGAATGATAGTTCATCTTATCATCTGTTCGCAGATTGCATGTCTTTTGTTGTTTTACTGTGTAAACAAATCAAATTTAAAAGCCATGCATTTGGGACATGAAATGCATTAGACATGTCCCATTTGCTCAACGCCTTGATACTGGACACAGACAGAGTTACAGACTTGGAGGTTATATTACACAATATTGTGTGTGAATACGCTGATCAATCGCACCATTAAAACCACTGACAGGTGCGCTGTTGAGCAGGCTCATGGAATAGACACATCTACCACAGCTCCTGCAAACTTCTAACAACTTCATACATTTTGAACCTCAAAATCACTTTTTTACAATGATGTAAAGTTTATCGTTAGTTGTGACCACCTTCATAATATCATCTAAGCCTTTCCAAGAGCAATAAGAGAATAGGTTGTTGAGAATCGCAACCTTTAACTTTATGGATAACTTGAAAGCGCTTGCAAAGGCAGCTGGTGCCATTCTACACTAAATGCTGAGTACAGCCAGCCAGAGGATTACAGATGTAGAGGATGGACTGACAACTTTGACAAAAAATTGAGCCTCAAGTGTGGAGTTATATTAAGTATTGCTGGCAAAAGAAAATGCTACACAGAGGGATCATGACCTACGCAGTTTGTCACCAGTCTACTTCCCAAGGTGTTTGGGGAAGAAAGTTTTGAAACATCGCTGTCTGTGGACAGGGCCCATAAGAGTCAAAACAAGGAGAAGGGTGACAATAGATCATGGCCATTCATCTTGAAACTTCATCACTTTCAGGACATGGTTATTCTGGACATGGGTGTTCTGGAATATGTTCTCTATGCTCATTATTATTAGCAAATAATGAGCAAACTATTGAGGTATGAGTACAGTACATTTTCCATGAGATTATAGGTATATCTGCCACGTAAGTTTGTACTACTGGTCTTATGTGGCACTGTTTACAATAGCCCATCAAACTGAATAAGCTAAAATGACAAGTGTTTACATGAGTTAATCATACACTGATTATACATATTGCATATACATATTTTCTTTGCTACAAATGTTATGTAAGCATGGCCAAACATTACCATTAGCTTTACCTGAGATGTGCAGTTATGTGTAACTTAGATTACTATAAAATGGATTAATACAAAAGGACAGCTGTTATCACTCATGGAGTTACGAGGTGGTGGAGCACTCCTGGAGTGTTCAGATCCCCCTTTCAGAGGGATGAACACTGATGAAGGTGTCATGCATCAGAGACTAGGAACAGTGGGCAAAATATATTAGGGGGGATGAACTACCTGAGCCTTCACTGTCTGTTTCTGAAAGATGGGAAGCCATGTAGCTGTTATCTCTGTCTCTAAGTGGAGGTTCAAGGACTGACTTTATTCCCAAGGACTTCGGGTCAGTTGGGAATTGAGTGGTGAGGGAGTTAACCTTCCATCAAGTGAGAAGTGTGAATTTCAGAATCACACTGGTTTGCCTGTTGAAGATCAGAAGCAAACATCTTAACACTTGGCCTGTGGATGTGTTCTGTGATTGCACTGGTCCTAAAGCAGGAAACCCATTTATATTTTACCTGCTAAATACCTCAGGGAAGCTTGAAGAGTACATTAAATTTAACCAAACATTGTGCTAGCCTACACTATAGGGGGTAGCTTCCAGTTGGGGAGGGGTAGCTACGGCACAATTTTTCCATTACATCTGCCATGCCTGCACTACTCAGTTTGACTCAGCGCAGCAGCCCAGTGTTGGGCCTCAGCTCGCATGGCTCAAACAAAGGAGAAGGCCTGAAAAAGCCCCCACACACTGCCCAGACTCAAACCAATGGCCAAATGCCTATATCTGACCACTCCGTTGCCTCTTGTCTGACCCCTTTGGCAGAAAAGTTGCATTAAACATACCGCTTCTACAGCTGCCAACTCTACAGTAGCTTGTACGTTCTGCACCTGCGCAAGATGCAATAAGTCTCCTTAACATCAGGTTGTGCTAGTCTCGTGCCAGTTATCCAAAACATGAAAACACGAAATGACAGAACGGAGTGCATAGAAAAATAAAACGCACACCATAGAGTTCAGTGGTGCACACAGTATTCCGCCCCTCCCACACACCGCGCTGATTCACTAGCAGACCTCTAATTAGAATGGTCATTCAGCTAGCACACAACTAATCAGAGCATCCATTGGCTCAGATGGCCAACAGCCAACATTCTCAGACTTCGCAAGTTGAATTGAAGCAGACGCTGTCCACATTGTTCCAAAAAGCTTCCAGCACGGCGGAGCACACAGAACTGATGTGTTCCCAAACTCGTCTGAGTCTCCCCAAACGCTTCAGATGGCCAACAGTTGGCCCAGTGTGTTTCAGGCTTTAAGAAAATTAAAAGCCTAATTACTAGGGCCTTATCAACCTGAGGAATTTAAGAACAAAGGAACTGAGCCAAAGCCCAAAAGGTCTGGCAAACTGTAATTCAAGGTACTGCCCACCCCCAAAACAAGTGGCCACAGGCCATAACACTCAGGATAACATTCAGGACAGGATGACCATGATGTCACTTACAGTTTAAAGGCCAGGAGACCCCCCTGCACGTCGCATTTCCAGGATAATGTGATGCTGTGAAGAGACTCCAGTTTCAGAGAGACAGAGACCGTTTTTGTTTTACTTTCATTTTTGTCAGAATATTTTTTATTGTTTTTTGCCATAGAGGAACACTGTACAACCCAGTTGAAATTGTCTTCAGAAAGAGATGAAACCATTTGATCGATCACGCTGTTTGATCACAAGCTGCCTTCATCAGCTGTTAGGACGCTACAGCTGAAGTTTCGAGTCGGATGGGACACAGTCGCAACAAGAGGCTTTTGTTTGGGCAGAAACAGATATAACAGTATATAGCGTGTTTTTGTTGTGCTTAAATTTTTTGTGAAAGGACCGCCTAGTCCTACTTATGGTTTACTGTACTGTGTGCTAACTGTGTTATTACGCTCTCTAGGAGCTCATTCATGCTGATCCACTCAGTGGATAGCTTGTGCAGTTTTGCCTCCATGTGGGATAACAGTATGTTGTATTCAGGCTCAATCAGTGGATGATGAACGAACCTCGGTTCGCTTGCCGCCACTGGTTGAGGGAGAGACAAGCCATGTACCACATAGTCGTTGTTATTCTTTGTTGTCTGCTAAGTGCTCACTTAGTTTCTTTACTTTTACTAACACACACACACCCACACACCCACACACTTCCATACACATAGATCCCTTATAGTTTATAACTCTGTTATAACATAAGATGCGTGTGTCGATAGCCCCTTTTATTGACTTCAGATAGTCCCCCCAGGAATCTGCAGAGAAAAAGTTTAAATTTTGCTGAGAGCAATTATGATTCTACGGAGAGCAATTCTTGATTCTGCAGCTTGAAAGTTAAAATTCTGCCTACATAAAAAAAAAAAAAATACTTTTTTAATGTAATACTTAATTAAATATTATCTTGTGAAAGTAATTGCACATTTTCTTTGTCCGTGTTGGGCAGATTTATTTGCAACATAAAAAGTGCAAAACTTTTCACCAAAGTATGGTTTAAGGTTTAGGAACAGAAAGTGCCTACTGCATACTGCAGATAGTAAATATAAATGTAAAATGTAAATGAAATGCTGACATAAAATGTGCAATCAAGTCGAAATTATAAACAGTTTTTTCTTTTGTATACGTTTCCCGCGTCCACCGGATGCAGTGGGTAGTGTACTTCTACTGTGAGTCTAGAGCCCAGTCTATCTGACAGCGACATCTAGCGACTGGGATGAAAACTACATGCAAAAAGTGATATTCCATGGAAGCTCTTTGAATCTGCGGACCGCCGAGAAATCTGCGGTAATTCCTGGGGGGACTATTCAGAGGCAGTAGCCGGACTACATTTTTTTGGAACTGTGGACATTATCCCTCCAAATTCAACTTGCGTGCAGTCAAACTGCACACGAAGCCAAAGAAGACGTAACCGTCACTGCCACCATTTTTGAATTTCAGGTTTCCTTTAGTCTTTCCTACAAGATTTCCCAAGTCACGGCCATCAGTTTTGTAGTCTGGCGAACACAACTTCCCAAGCCACGTTCGGCAATTTTTGTAGTCTTTAGAAAAGGACTCCCTGCCACACCCACAACCACACACATTCTATGTTTGGATTGCTTATGATTTTGTGGTGCTAGTTCAGAGAACATAGTAACCTATGTTTAATTAATTAACAATAACAATTTAATCAATACTCAATATAAATTACTATCCAGTATTGATTCACCACACCACCATGGCCAAATTTTTTTTTTTTTTTAGCACAGCTGTGCTACCTGCTTCAAGGTGTGTCCTAAAACAATAACGTACTTTTCTCAATGTGTGTAGTACTAGATGAATCGCTGCTAACAAAGTGGTCCCCAACATTTAAAAGCTTGTATTGTGAAGCAGCATTACAGGAAACATTGCGTTTTCTCCAGCAGTAGCTAAATATGACTTCTGAAATATTTGAAAGTGACCACTATGGCGTTATATTTGTGTCAAATGTCGCGCGAGCGAAAACACATCTGCACACGCGCAGATCTCTCTCTCGCGTAAACTATTCCGTGTCACGCGCGCAGATTTCAACTGCCGCGCGCACTAGTTTGATCTTCGCGCACATATTCAGTAACAGAGTGAAGCAGAGGCAGGTGCGCGCGAGTAAAAAGCAACAACCACACGCACAACAAGGCTGTGCAGCTGCTTTGTGCGCGCTCTCTCTCTCCTCTGTGCTCGCTCGCGGTGGAGTTCTGCTCGCTTGAAGCAGACTTTTGACATTTTGGGGGCGGAGACCAAGGCTGACCCCGGCCCTCTTATGATTGGTCATTTTCCAGCCCCCCCACGTGGGTAGAGAGCCTCAAGAGAGAGAGTGGCGCCACCTCCATTCACTGCATTGAGTTTTTTCACAGCAATGGCGGATCATGGAGCGCCTCAAAAGTCCCCGAAGTTAGCACAAGCTAACCGCCGCTCAATGTAATTTCTATGGAGCACACGGCCGGAGCAACACTTGTTTAAGGTAAAATGTTTTAAGAATGACAATTTCATGTCAGTAGTGCATCTGAATTAAATTAAGTATGTTGGAGGATTCTTCCCGTCTAGATTAGAAGATTTAGAGAATATTAACAGCTAAAAGTTTAGGCTAGCACACTGGATAACGACAGCAACACATGCAACAGGCTGATAAATGTCAATTCTGTTCTCTAAATACAACTTAATCCAATGCTGTCAATTTATACTAGTAGCGAGGTTAATGTACAGGCAGTGTGATTGTAGTTGAACATCAATTTAATATCATTGAGGCTGCGACATGATGGGTGAAGCTTATGATATGAGGATACACTGAGTACACTGATTATGAACTGCGAACTCATAATGTCTCTCACCAACGCATTGTACTGACTTTTTATATATTGCTAGCTAGAAAGAGAGCTATTTTGTGAAATATTGCAGCCCATACACTTATACAATAGCCTACTATATTAGGGCTGCCAGTTTATATTTGATATCCGAATATAGGTGCAGTGATGCCACTTCACAACTTTATTTTGCATGATGCAGGCCAGTAGTGCTGAGTAGACAATAGGGAGACTGAAAACATAATGAATGTGATGTTTTTCAAGCAGTCATACTAAACAAATGTCCCTAACAGGTGATATCATCTTGCATATATTTGGGAACCTACAGTAGGAGCACTTTGTTGTGGAGCGTCAGTGATGCTGCAGGCCAGGAGTACTGAGTGGACCACAGTGAGACTGGAAACATAGTAAGGTGGGTAAGGCATTATAAATCATACTAAATGGGTATTACCTTGCAATATAATTAAAGGAATAATACTACACATAACTATTGCTATTAGTCATATTATTTAATACACCTGTGTAACATCATACAGTGCAGTACAAAGGCTGTGCCATAAATTCTACTTTTTTAAATCTTATACATGTTCAGTTTTTGTTGACATTATCAGAAAGCTGTTCATTCTACTTTGTTATTTGTTGAGGTCATAGGGTGGGTGGCGGTGCTTTGCTGGACTGCATTATCTCAACAATTGTTGCTTATATTTTGCCTTCAAGTATTGTAATGAAGAGGGCAAACTATCAGGAACAGTGATGAATATAATGCAGCGCAGCACAGCAGCATCCACTATGACTCCTGTAATAAAAAGAAACCAGAATGATCACCTTTTTGACAATTTCAGCTAAAAATAGAAATGTATAAGTTTTATAAATGTAAGAATGTATGGCAGAGCAGTTGAACTGGATTATCTTAGATTGCACAAGTGCGCCTAATGACATAGGTGATGAGTCTAGGTATATTAGTAACTGTAATGAATATATGGTTATTTAATAATTCAAGTTATCATACGGCATTGATGCTGCATGCTGCACATCAGGAGACATGAAGAGTAAGGACCAAAGATCTTATAGCTCAGGAGTGATGATGACGAGATGTTACATGTCTCTTGTTAATGGTTGTAGTCTTCTGGTAGTTGGTGGAGGGACAGTGATGCTGACTTTATCCTGACACACTTTCAGCTGTTCTGGGGTTGCTTGATGTTGAACCTAGGCCACTGTTCTTTTTCACCTTCTTGGATTGGCTCATGCTTCCAAGATGGCCATCTTTATAAGTTTTGGTTTTTTCCTCATTTTGTATTTTTCTTGCTTCAATCTGCAACCTCAGCCTAATAAATCTCCTGATGATCTTTTCTTTAACTCCACAGCATGATGGAAACCTGCTGGAGAGTGCCAGAGCTTCACCCTCTGTGTTTGGAAGCTCCATGAGGGAGGAACCAGTCTTTGTCCTAAACAGTTCCTCGATGTGGTGAATGATATCAGAGGCTTCTTGGGAGGGGTGGCAAATTGCAACTTCCCTTGCTTTTTGCATTGTTTTTCCTGTTCTGTGTTCTATTTTTAATTAAAGAAATCTTAAAGTTCCAGTTGGTGTGGTATTAAAGTGTGCAAAAGTACAAATGCATTGTTTGAATATTACCTCCAATATTTTTTTGTTAATAAAATCTTTGTAGGTGGGTAAATTGCTCCTTCTGACTTCAGCCAGCCATGCTTTTCTCCTGTCTCTGTCTTGCCTACATGTGCACGCCTTTCTCTGAGCGATCAGAGCATCCCCATGCAGCACAGCACACCTGGTGAAGACTGTTTTCAAGGACGGCATACCAGAAAGGACACAAACAGCTTGACCTGCTGATCTGTTTGACTTCTTTAGATATTGTTTTTAAGGAATTCATTGTGGTATTAAGTGCATTTGGAAAAACAAGACAGTGTGTGATTTATTATGCATCAATGAGTAAGTTTAGGATAAGTAAGTAATAGTTCACAAATAGTGATAGTATTCCATTTACTTGCAATGAATTCAAATCCAAATTATTTTTTTCTTGCCATAGATTTCCTATTAGAACCCAGTTATCAACATCTGATATCATCATCATCATAATGCTGTTGTGAGTCAAGACTTATTGTGCAGTTAGTTGGCAAATCATTGTCAGTCACCTCTTAGTCTGCCTCCCTCAAGTCTGAAAGTTAAAAAAGAATGTTCAGAGTTCAAAGCAATTAACACAAGTGCATATATATTGATAAGAATAGTTAACAAACGGTGATAGAATTCCATTTATTTGCAAATCAAAATGTAATTTATTTGCCATGGATTTCTAATTAGAACACAGTTGTCATTATAATGCTGCTTGGAGTCCAGATTTGTCAGTCACCTATTAATCTGCCACTGAGCTTCCTGTCTGTGACGGAAGCTGTCATTAGCAGGAAACTGAAAAGGCACCCACGTTGGGGGGGCTTGAAAATGACCAATCATAAGAGGGCCGGGGTCAGCCTTGGTCTCCGCCCCCAAAATGTCAAAAGTCTGCTTCAAGCGAGCAGAACTCCACCGCGAGCGAGCACAGAGGAGAGAGAGAGCGCGCACAAAGCAGCTGCACAGCCTTGTTGTGCGTGTGGTTGTTGCTTTTTACTCGCGCGCACCTGCCTCTGCTTCACTCTGTTACTGAATATGTGCGCGAAGATCAAACTAGTGCGCGCGGCAGTTGAAATCTGCGCGCGTGACACGGAATAGTTTACGCGAGAGAGAGATCTGCGCGTGTGCAGATGTGTTTTCGCTCGCGCGACATTTGACACAAATATAACGCCATAGAACACGGACAAACAGTTAAATACAACTGATGTTTGAAAGCACAAACAGGAGAAGACTAACAGGATTCAGTTAGCAGCTAAACCCAGACTTTTAAAAACACCTTACTCTCAGGTTTCCTGCACAGACATGAGTTGAGTATCAATTTTAGGGTCATGAGACATCATGAGACATCGCTTGGAATCAGGGTGACTGCGGCTTGGCCCTAGACTGGAGTTGGTCAACTGTGGCAGCAGATGTAACTTTGCCTATCAAACTTTCAACATGCACTAACTGGAATGCAGGGCAGTAACAGTCAGATGACTGTCTCTTAAAGTTGACTGATCCAGGCCAAGTGGCATGCTGTGATTAAAAATAGGAGCACTTAAATTTTCATCAAATTCTGACAGCTTCAGTTAAGTTCAGTTCAGAAAACTTTATTTATCGCATACGGGCAATTCAGTTTACAGCTCCCAGTTCAATTAAGTTAGAAAAGAAAAAACACAACACATACAACAATCATTCATTAGACATACAACTCTGACACTCAACTCTCAGTTTTCGGTAAATCAGTTCAACTCATGGTTCCCAACAGCGATGTCATGTACCTGTGCAAATAAATAAATAAAGACAAGCACAACCCTACTCATTGAAATTGGCATTCATCAACCTAATAACTGAAGGGATAAAAGAATTTGAGTAGCTATTTGTATTCCTCAGGGGGGCAGAGTAGCGTCGCCATGAGGGCATCAGAGTAAATTCACTGGACATGACATGGTCTCCCTGCTTCAGGAAGCATTTTGCTTTCTTGACCACACGTTTTTTCCAGAGCACACTCAATAAGCGCACCAATAATTTTGGAGCAGACTCTAACGATCTGATTAAGCGTGTTCTTGTCCTTCACTGACAGACCATTGAACCAACAAATAAAAGAGAACGTTAAAAGACTCTCAATAAAAGAAAGATGAAAGGAACATAAAATGGTTTTAGAAACACTAAAAGAGTTTAGATTCCACATCAGGTGCATTCTTTGTTGTCCCCGTTTGACAAGTGACTGTGTTTTTGTCAAATTTAAGATGGGAGTCAAATATGATTCCTAAGTATTTATAGGTTTCCACAATTCCAACTGGTTCACCATGTATCTGGCTATTTTTAGGCTCTGCACTGTTATTTCGAAAATCAACGATCAACTCCTTTGTTTTCCTTACATTAAGATCCAAGAAGTTGTCATCGCACCATTTGATAAAATCAGCTGTCTGTGTACATAATAAAAAGTAATAGCGAGGGCACACAGCCTTGAAGAGAACCAGTGCTACAAGTGATGGGGGTAAACATGTGTTCATTAACGAAGACACGCTGCACTCTGTCTGTTAAAAAGTTTAAAAACAACAATAAGATCTGATCTGGGAGCATAAAATAAGAGGCTAGCCGTTCAATTAAAATTTTGGGCTTCATCTTATTAAAAGCGGAAGAAAAATCAGCAAATAAAATTCTCACATGGGATTTGGGTTTTTCAAGGGTTTTTTCTAAAATAAAACGTATTGCATCATTAACACCTTTAACCAGCTTTTAATCTGCCATCAATTAAGGAGACCACATTTTCTTTTAATATTTTTTCAAAGTTTTTCATCACAAGAGATGTCAGTACCACTGGTCTGAAGTCGTTAAAATCTATTGGATGATTTATCTTTGGCACTGGAAAAATAGTGGATGTCTTCCATAATTGGGGCAGGTACCCACTCCCTGCGCACGTCTGAAAGAATACTGTGAACACCTCACTTAGTTGGTCTGCACAGTGACGCAAAGTGCGTCCACAGATGCCATCAGGACCAGCCGCCTTCCTGATATTCACCTTCTTGAACAGAGAAGCAACTTTCCTTTCTGTGATGGCAATTCCATTTTCAGGTTTTAAAGACATCCTCAATGTAGAGATCTTGCATAAAGAATCAGACCTTTCAAAATGAGAAAAAAAGGAATAGAAAGCATTGGGCAGGTCAGCATCATTTACACCACTAATAGTAGTGAGCTGCCTGGTTTCGCCAGAGTACTGGTTTATAGATGCCATCTGTTTTATCCCTTGCCAGGCAGCTCTAAGGTCACCACTGCAGTACTGTTCCTCTATTTTGTCCCTGTACTGAATTTTGGCTTTCCTTATTTCGTTCCTCACTTCTCTGGAGACAGCTTTTTTTCTCCTGAGGGTCACCAGTGTAAAAAATCTTTTACTTCTTATTGATTACAGCTTTGAGTTCTTAAGTCACCCAGGGTTTGTTATTTGGGTACATGACAACAGTTTTAGATGGAATTATAGAGTCTACACAGAAATTGATGTATGATGAAACAGCATCACATAGTTTATTCATATCACAACTATCATAGATACACTGCCAATCCGTGAACTCAAAGCATGCTTGAAGAGAGGTAATGCCGTCTTCAGACCAGCTCTTGAAAGTTCTCTCCTTTCTGTCCACACGTCTGAAGGTGGGTTTATATACAGTTATAAGGTACACTCCGTTGTGATAAGAAGCATCCAGCGAGGGCATTGGCATTGATGTATATGCTCCTTTTACTGTACCATAGCACAGATCGATTATAGTGCTCTTCTCTGTAGTGGAGCAGGCCACATACTGTTCATGTTTTTAAGACCGTGTTCAGTTTGCAATGATTAAAATCACCAAGAACAAATTTTGGTGCATCTGGGCAGACAGCAATCCAGCCTGCTCATTACGTCAGCGATCAGTTGACGTAATGAGCAGGCTGGATGCTGTCAGCTTCTAGATCAATTACGTCCATTACATCAGCGATCAGCTGACATACAAACTCATTGACATACAAACACACTCTTTCTCCTCGGCTTTTTCCAGTAATCTCTGGAGACCGGTCCAATCGAATCGGGATTCCAAACCCGCTGAGTGAAAAGTCCTCATCCCGGTCCGAGTCACTGAGCCAAGATTCAGTGAAGGCCAGGAGACAGGTCTCCTTGATTTCTCTCTTGAGCTTGGCCAATACTTCCGGTTCATCTAGCTTGTTCCTGATAGACTGAACATTTGCCAACAAAACTGTAGGGAGTGGGGGTAATTTGCGCCGATCGCTCAGCCTGAGAGTCTTTATTCTCCACTGTAGACCACCTCTTTTTCCCCTTTTACTGGTCCTTACGATCGGCTTGCATATCTCCCTCGGGATACTGGCTGATATCTCTCCAGCTGCTGAAGTCCGCAGGGATAGCAGAAACTCCCGGCTCAGAGTAACCCTCCCCGGTGCGCCATGTTCTCCTCCATGACAGACAGAAACACCAAGTAAAAGTCGTAGCGTTGCCGCGTGAAAAGAGATCAAAAGACCCGCAACTGTTCCTATCCGCATCGCTGATTCACTGACAGTTAATTCACACATAAAAATCAAAAGAAAAGGTAAAAGGCCTCTCGGAACATAGCAAACACATTAGTAGCATACACTGGGCCGACTGCTGGGTCACACACTGCGAAGGGCCCCGGAAGTTGTCTAGAATGCATTAAATACATTTAAATGCTAAACTGAAATTCTTGTGATTTCTACAGAGCACTCTCAACTTGAAATGATAGCAGCAATAGCAAATGGCTCAAAGTGGCAGTTAATAACCTAAACGATTTTGATTAATCATTGATTATGATAAATAAGATCTAATTTACATTCAGTAAAGAAGGGAAAAGATAGCCTATTCAATAATTCAGTCTCATAAAATGTACTAAACTGTCAGCTTGTTACCCTGATTAATAATCAAATTAATAATTATATCCAAAATGATGTCCTTGACAGAGTAGAGGTTGGTAACATTCACTCTTACTCAATATCAAACAGACAGCATGTACATTGTATTCAGAAAGCATTCAGACCCCTTCACTTTTTTCACATTTTGTTATGTTGCAGCCTTATGCTAAAATCGTTTCAATAACCTTTTCATCTCATCAATCGACACTCAATATACCATAATGACAAAGTGGAATCAGAGTGCTTCTGTGGATCCCAGCAATGGTTATGCTAATGTAAGGTGTCATGTACTGCATATTTAAAGTCTGTGTAAAGCAGCAATAAATTTGTGTTATGAGTTTGTCACACCACAGAAACATGTGTCATTGACCACTGAGCCAAATTTGAAAGATCCAAATAATTGCTAAGTATATAAATTAGGTCTCAAAATCATGGAAAAACAAGCACTTCTTTCTGCTGTGAAATGCTGGGGGCATGTCAGTTAGAGGCGCTGGAACCACGCCCACGCGCGAGAGGCAGGCGCCTCCTCTGTGTACTGTACAAGGACGTAACCTACAGTAACAATGAAAGCAAGCAGCTTCATCGGACGGACCCAGCCCGACCTGTTTGAGCCATTAGAGCCAGAAACTGACTCTGAGTCAGACACATAGTGCTCAGCCACCTTCCTCACAGTCCATGTTTTACATTACACACAAACGTAAAACCCCAGTCTACATATAATTCCCTGTCATAGTTATATTGGTGCACATAAAATATTACCTGTGGATTATCATTGTGCTGTCAGATGGACTCTACTCAGGGAATGAGGCCAAATCATCTCATGATTAAATGCAATAATATTTGCTAACATTACATGGGCATGACAGGATGCACGGTGTAAAATCACTTTCAGGATTTGCACCCTCAGCAAAATGCATTTAATTGCCCAAATGTACAATATTTATAACATACATAAGCACACATTTACACTCTCTGGTGGGCACGTAATGCCAGCGGCGGAGATGAAAGCATCCTCTGTCGGCAGGACGGAGACGGTCGCAGGCGGGCACATAATGCCGGCGGCAGAGACGAGAGCAACCGCTAACGGCGGGACGGAGACGGTCGCAGGCAGGCACATGATAACAGTGGCGGAGATGACAGCACTGACACTGGACACTGCAAAGATGCGTGTTGGTGGTGATTTTGAACTCTCCACAGTAGCTCCCCTTGACAAAATCGATGAACCATTTCCTCACGTTGTTGTCTTTAGGAAACTTAAATAAGCTAACGGCGCCGTTACCCTTAGCATTGTGGCATCCAGGAAAGATGCACGAGTGACGTGGAGGAGACATGACTGTTAAGCTGACTGGTTGACTGGTTAGCTAGCTGCAAACTATTCTAAGAGATGCTATCCAAGACTCGAGAGCGAGCAGAAAAACCACCGAAGCTAATGCGCTGAATGTATTTATACCGCTTCCGCAGCAGGGCCGGGTTTATGCAACGCAGCCATGATTTCTAACCCGCCAATTAAATCCTGAACACACAAATTTTGAAACACAGTTTGTGAGCCTAGCTCCACAATGGAATTCTAAATGGTTGAATGGCTTTTTACATGTTTTAAAAAAATACATTTTTGACCTATTTAATGTGTTTGGAAGAAAATGGCTGAATCTGCTTTACATGGACTTCAAAAGTTTTAAATGCAATGTGTTGAAATCAAGTAAAGTGTTACCGGAAGTTCTCAGATTGTGGCTGTTTTTATGACTCAGGTTTTTTTTTTTTTGTTTAAAGAGTGAAGAGTAAAGGTTTCTGGTCTCCAAAGGAGGTAGACCATCACCCACTCAATAAGACCACAGTGATGTCTGTAAATGCACATGAGTGTATAGTGCTCAAACTGTACACTTTAACCTAATTGTCATTATTTCAATTAAAATCCAATGTGTATAACTAACTATTAAATCAACTGCAGTTAGTAGTTGTGGTAGTTTTAGCAGTAGTAGCGAGTTTTACACCATTTGTCTCCGTGAGGTCCCTTTTTAATATTATTTTTCAAAATATTACATTAATGTGCTTCATTACATTTTCCATCACGTCAAGAGCAGATGTTATTAGATTATTAAATCGATTGGTGGTACCTTCCAGCTTTTCAATCATCACTCCTGCCAATACATAATTAAATCTGCAATGCAGTTCAGACAAATTCACTGACGATTGACAATTCTGCTAAAACCAGGTTGAACAAAGGTGTGGCCATCTTGGAAAAAACTACTTCAAGTGCAGTTTTTAGATGTAATAAAGTCTGGCCTGTAGATCCACAAGGCAAAAATGAAATGTTTGACGGACATGAAAGTGATGCAACGCACAGTTCAAGGATTTGCTGGGGCAGAGCATGCTCCAGAATTCCCACCTAAGTTTGGCAATCAGAACACTGCCATGGAAAGTGGCCCGCAAACATCAAGGAGAAAGAGTGGCTTCAATGATGAGTACCAGGTTCTCGAACCTACAGCCAGGGGAGATGTGGGCCAGAGGTTGTGGACATGTCGAAAAATTATTGTCAGCATTGTCACTGAAAGGTTCAGCATGAAGGAGCAGTGTTCAACTAGTGGAGCAGCAGGGCCAAACTAAAGTGAGATGTAAATCTGCCAGCTACAGCAGGAGCTAAGATTGCTAATACTTCGGTACAAACAGGCAATGGAAGAGGAAAAGGCTGGCTGGCTGGCTGGATGGCTGGATGGTTGGTTGGTTGGTTGGTTGGATGGTTGGATGGTTGGTTGGATGGATGGATGGATGGATGGATGGATGGATGGATGGATGGATGGATTACTTTAATGATCCCAGACTGGGAAATTATTTTGTTACAGCAGTAGTGGGTCAGCAAATAAAACACTTTGTACATAACATAAATAGAATCCAATATAAACATAGTGTATATATACAGTGCACAGTGTGCTATAAACAATAAACAATGATAATATATACAACAAAACAGTAGAGAGACCAGAGTTCTCTGTCAGGCAGAGGTGAGAGAGTTATTGTATAAAGTGATGGATTGTGGCAGGAAAGATTTCCTGTATCTGTTGCTACGACAGCGAAGCTGAAGCAGCCTTCCGGAGAAGGTGCTCCGCTGTCTGGACAGTGTGAGTTGGAGAGGGTGGAGAGGATTATCCATGATGGATATGAGTTTTTTCAGTGTCCTCCTCTCCACCACAGCCTCCAGAGTGTCCTGTTTGCAGCCAATCACAGAGCCAGCCTTCTTGATCAGTTTGTTGAGTCTGTTGGTGTCGCTGGCTCCAATGCTGCTTCCCCAACAAACCACAGCAAAGAAAAGTACACTGGCCACGACAGACTGATAAAAGATCTCCAACATCTTGCTGCACACGTTGAAGGATCTCATCTTCCTCAGGAAGTAAAGTCTGCTCATCCCCTTCTTGTAAACAGCTTCAGTGTTAGATCTCCAGTCCAGTCTGTGGTTGATGGCAACACCCAGGTACTTGTAATCCTCCACCGCCTCCACATCCTTTCCCAGAATGCACAGAGGTTGGAAAGCCGTCTTCCTCTTTTTCCTGAAATCTATCACCATCTCGCTGGTCTTTCGCAGGTGATTCTGTCCAGTCTACTCCACAAAGTTGTCTACCAGTGCCCTGTACTCCTCCTCCTGTCCCTCACTTATACACCCAACAACAGCCGAGTTGTCAGAAAACCTTTGCAGGTGACACGACCCAGTGTTGTACTGAAAGTCAGTGGTGTATAAGGTGAACAGGAAAGGGGACAGTACAGTCCCCTGTGGAGCTCCTGTATCACTAACCACCGCATCAGACAGAACACTGCCCATATGGACAAACTGTGGCCTGCCTGTCAGGTAGTCAGTAATCCAGGAGATCATTGTGTCGTCTACACCCATCACCCGCAGCTTCTCCCCCAGTAGCAGTGGCTGAATGGTGTTAAAAGCACTAGAGAAATCAAAGAATGTGATTCTCACAGTACCTCCTCCACCATCCAGGTGCGAATGGGCTCGTTGCAGCAGGTAGATGACAGCGTCATCAACTCCCAAGTGGGGCTGGTAAGCAAATTGCAGAGGGTCTAGCAGGGCTCTCACCTGCGGCCTCAGGTTGGCCAAAACCAGTCTCTCCAGCACCTTCATGACGTACGATGTGAGGGCCACTGGTCGATAGTCATTGAGGTCTGATGGTGTCGACTTCTTTGGAACAGGAACCAGGCAGGAAGTCTTCCAAAGCACCGGTATTCTCTCCTGACCAAGGCTCAGGTTGTAGAGGTGTTGTAGGACAGGAGACAGCTGGTTGGCACATGTCTTCAGGATCCTGGGGCTGATACTGTCAGGGCCTGCAGCCTTCTGCTGGTGGAGTCTCTCCAGCTGTCTCCTAACCTGGCCTGCAGTCACAGTCATGCGGGGGAGGCTGCTGGTGTCTTCAGTGGAGGACGAGGAGGTGGAGGAGGAGGTGAAGGTGGAGGACAAGGAGGTAGAGGAGGTGGAGGGGGAAGAGGTGGAGGAGGAAGAGGAGGAGAAGAAGGAGAGGTGCTGCACAGGAGAGCTCACATCAGAGGAGTGAGGGAGGAGGGGAGGAAGCATTTGGGGCAGTGAGGGTGTGTGGGGGTCTGGAGGTGTCAGGGAGACGACAGAAGGCTGTGAGCTGAACCTATTGAAGAATCTGTTCAGCTCGTTTGCCCTCTCCAGGCTGCCCGATGACTGTCTGCCGCTCACCTTACACCCAGTGATCTGCTTCCACACATCCCTCACATTGTTCTGCTGAAGTTTGGCTTCCTCCTGTAGGCATCTTTACAGGCCCTCAGCATATCCCTGAGTTCATGCTGCACTCTCCTCAGTTCTTCCCTGTCTCCAGACCTGAACGCCCTCTTCTTCTTGTTAAGAAGGGCTTTCAGGTCATTGGTGATCCACGGCTTATTATTAGGGAAGCAGCGTACAGTCCGGGTTGGCATGGTGGTGTGTTCAAAGAACCTGATGTATTCTGTGATGCAGTCGGTCATGCTGTCCAGATCCTCTCCATGTGGCTCAACAAGTGCATCCCAGTCTGTCGACTCAAAGCAGTCCTGTAGTGTGTCAGCAGCCTCCTGAGTCCACCTCCTCACGCTCCTAGTGTGGACAGGCTGCCGCTGAACAAGGGGGATATACTTAGGGGTCAGCAGGACCAGGTTGTGGTCAGATCTTCCAAGAGGGGGGAGGGCTGTGGGACTGTATGCATCCTTAGCATTTGCATACAACAGATCCAGTGTGTTACAGTCTCTGGTGGGGCAGTCAACATACTGGTGAAATGTTGGAAGGGTTTTGTCCAGTGAGACGTGATTAAAATCCCCAGTGATGACAATAAATGCGTTAGGATGCTGCGTCTGTATCATGTTCATGTAGGCAATAGAACGAGATCTGCTTGGGGCAGGGGATGGAAGGAGACCCAAATAAGTTAAATCACTTCTTTAAAGAACAAGTCTCCAACCATCCCCTGGTCAGTCTTTTTGGTGTCTATGGTTTTATTCAAAGTGGTTTTTGCCCACCCTCCCCCCGCTCTTCCTATGACTCACACCCCTTGGCAACCTCACCTTAAACATTGGGGTGGCCATTGTGGATTATTACAAGAAATGTCAGATTTGCCTGTATTTCCTTAGAACATATGTCATCATCAGTTCCTCCTGAGGAATGCATACATTGGGGTCTTGAGGGTGAAGGTATGAGCACAAAGGAGTAGTCACTCAGCTGATTGGAGAGGCACTGGACCATGCTAATACGCATGGGTCAATCCCACACAAGCTGGTGGAAACCTTGCAGAATGCAGGCTAGACACTCTTCTCGGGTCATTCAAGCTGCTGGGAATCAGGGCACTGCATAGAAAAAGAGCCATCAAAGAAATCACTATTGACCCTGAAATGGGCATAACACCAACCCCAACCTTTCAGGAGGAAGGGTGTCAAAAAAGACAACAAACTGAACTAAGAGAATATGCCTTGTCCCACTACTACAGACTACGCATCCTCATCCTTGTGTCATTTACCTATCCACATTCTTCACCAAGCTGGTTCCCATCTCTTTCTTCCACTTCTATTCACTAAGTGACTGAAATGGTCAGATCTACACTACTCACAATAAGTTAGGGATATTGTGAGAGAATCAGTGGATTTCATACATACAGTGTTTGTTTCACTTCAGAGAGTTTTGGGATAGGGAGGCAATTGTATTGGGGTGATAGACGCACCTCATTTTGTGTTTTCCACATAATGGTCTCACTGTGTACAGTGTGCCTTACATATTGGGGCCAATACCAAAAAACCTAAAAGACAACCCTTTTCAATGTAGCATCAATTTCAACATTCTGTGGGTATAAAAAGCTGGTATTGTCAGTAAGTCATTCCGAGTTCATCATTCAAACAGCCATGAACACACAACGTCACTAAACGGATGAGCAGCGCCTTCGGGTCGGTGGCAGGCAGTCAAATGTTGCTCGTGAACTTGGTGTGTCTCAAAGTGTCATCAGCAGACTTGCATCAAGACACAGAACTACTGGCAGAGTTCGTGACAGACCCAGGAGTGGAGCCCCACGAATGACAGACCGCAACGATGACCAGTACCTAAGGACCTATGCACTCAGACATCGTTATGCAACTGCCACACAGCTGCAGGCCCAGTTATGAGATGTGAGGGGTACCAGGGTTTCCAGACAAACCATTCGAAACCAACTCCACCGCTTTGGCTTGAATGCCAGACGACCGTTGCAGGTGACTCCACTGACACCAAGACACCGCCGTGAACGTTTGCAGTGGGCACAAGACCATGTGACCTGGACAATGCAGCAGTGGTCTACAGTCCTGTTCACTGATGAGTGTCGGGTCACCTTGCACAGAAATGATGGTCGTCAGCGTTGCTGGAGAAGGCGAGGTGAGCGATACGCCGAGGTCAACATGGTCCCCAGGGTTCCCTTTGGTGGAGGAGGTGCAACAGTCTGGGCAGGCATCACCAGTCAGCGCAAAACAGATTTGGTTATTGTAGATGGCTCAGTCACTGCACGTTCTTACCTCAGAGACATCATAGAACCCATCATCATCCCCAAATTCCGCCAGCACAGCCCCAACTTTCTGTTCATAGATAATAATGCTCCACCACATCGTGCCAGAATTGTCACAGCTCGACTTCAGGAAGTCGGCGTGCCTCATATGGTATGGCCAGCAATGTCCCCTGACCTGAACCCCATAGAGCACGTCTGGGACCAGCTGAAGCAGAGACTGGATGATCGTACCCCACCCCCACGTGACCTGGCAGAACTCCGTGTAGCACTTGTGGAGGAGTGGAACGCATTGCCTCAGAACAACATCATGAGGCTAGTGAGGAGCATGAGACGTCGCTGTCAAGCTGTCATTGTGGCAAATGGTGGAAACACCCGCTACTGACATTGTCAATTTTTGTTATTTGAGGCTATCCTTGTTATTGTCTAAATTTTTGGGGTAATAAATATCAAACTAATGAAAATGGTGTTTCTTCTCATTCATTATTAGTAATATCAAAGGGAACTTTTACTTATTTCATTAAAATTCAGACCAAATAGGAAAAGCACTCATGTAAATAACAATATCCCTAACTTATTGTGAGTAGTGTACTTGAATTTGTAAATATATAAATCGTTTGTTTCAGAACATGTAATCATTTTTGATATTATGAAACATCAGTTTCATAATGTGTTGGATGTGCTTCACTGTTATACAATCCAAAACACAGATTAGAACATGTTTATTTGTTATGTTACTTGTTACTCTGTTATTTGATTTATTCAGTGCTGCCATTGGTTCTCAGATATGTTGCACATATTGACAACAGAATGAGTGAGAAATCCGTGTACCCTTCGTTCTTTGGTTTTTCCGTTTCAAAACCAAATTAAGTTATTTCGGTATAACTGAAAAACAACTTTGTTTTTCGGTTATTTTGTTTTAAAACCAGAACGGAAAAATGGAAAAACAGAATAACACAAAATCACACATTGTGTAGCTGTTGTTCTGTTTTAAAACAAAAACAGAATAACGTGAAAATTAAGTTTTTTGATTTTTACTGTTTTGTTATTGTGATATTTGGAAAATTTGGATTTAGGAGCGGCAGCGCAGTAATTGTAATTCATGTAATTCACACAGAAAGCTGCGCTGCCGGTCCTAAAGAGACGTGACAGTAGACGTCAGGATGATGACGTCGGGGTGTTTCCCAGGTGTTTTCCCTGCGGTTATTTATCAAAATATACACCTGCACCAGGCGTTTAAAGGGTGCAGGTGGGCCCTTTTTTGGGCCCTACTTGGGCCCTACTTGGTAAATCCTGTGAGGGAAATTCTCAAATGTCCCTTCTCTTTTTTTTATATGTTGTTATTGCTCACCATGCTTGGTCAGGATGTGAGAGGAGGGGAGATTCCTCTTCACCTTTTGTGTAAAGGTCAGAAAGTCACATGAGGGGCAAGTCAAACAAAACAGCAAATGGTCACTGCCCTGGGAAAGGCAGTATCAAAACAAATATCAGGCAGTCATTATTTTGGGAAGGAGTAATTACCAACTGACATAAAGTATTTAACTACTGTATTTAAGTCAAACATCAAGTCTTCTTTCTCCGTTGCATGTATTTAAAGAGATTTGATTCATCAAGCTGAGACTAAAATTCTTAAGAGAATAAGTAATTCTCTACCCCAACAAGGATAATTTCCATTACACCAGCACCACAGAAAGGTAGGAAATAACAATCTTCATGCGTTCTTAGAGTTGATGCAGAGCAAATTCTTTAATGATTCTTGTTTCTATTGCATTAAGTAAAGGGTTCCCCTGGGTTTTTGAGTTGTTTGATAACTTTCATAAATTTTGTCTGCAATAATTTAATAACTACATTTAAAAATCATTCTTTACATTCAATGCTGCTGTAAATACAGGAACCTCAACCCAACCTCAATCACAAAGTCAGTAATCACTCTTATATTGAAAAAAGGCAAAGACCCCATTGAATGTGGAAGTCACCGTCCCATCAGCCTTTTGTGTTTTGATGGTAGACTTCTTAAAAAGATTTTTACAACAATTGTAAACAAAGTAATAAGGACAATCATACATCCAGATTAGGTTGGGTTTGTGAACCTCCTCTGACAGCCTCAGACGTCTCTTGCATTTAATTTAGAGGACAAAATACATGAATACCCTTACAGCTGCTGGCATCTGAGATCATGTCAGCTCTTACTTTCACATTGAAAGAATTTGGATTTGGACCAGTATTTCAGAATATTGTAAAACTTATATACAATCAGCCTAAGACTAGGGTAACAACTAGTGGCCTCAGACATCTGCTTTTACTGTAGGACGTAAGAATAAATGAATCTGTCAGTATCACGATGGGTGGTCGGGAAGATAAAATGTTGATTTTTGCTGATGATATTGTGGTATTAATGACAGACCCGCAGACGTCTGTCTGCCAAGGTTGGATATGTTTAACTTGTTTTTTAGAGATCTCGGGTACAAAATAAACTCAACTATGTCTTCAATATTTGAGGATACTTCTCAACCCAGGACTTGAGAAGATGATATTTGATAGTTTTGGCCATGCCTTGGACAAGATAAAACTCACTCTCAAAGGCTGGGACAAACCGCAGATTTAATTATGGGGAAGAATACAAAAATGGTCAATTATTACTTGAATTATCTCCTAAGTATGCTACCTCTTGGTGTTCCAGGGACTATATTCCTGACTATTGATAAAATGCTTAATCAATTTAGGAAAAGGCCTAGGATGAAGCTAACCTGATGGCAGGCTAAAACACAATATCTAGGGCTGCCGCTTTCTAACATGAGTCTCTATCAGAAAGCATTCATAGGAGCTCAGATAGTCTCCCTCCTCTCACGTAGGGAGGACGGACCCACATTGGTAGATCTAGAGGAAGAACTGAATGCCCCATTCAGGGCAGCAGATTTTGACTCAGTGTCCAGTAGAAGATATCCAGAATCCTATAATCTTTCACACTAGAAATACCTGGCTTCAGGGGCGTCGCATCCGTGGGGGATGTGGGTGTTTTAACACCCACACTTTTCCCGGTGAGAGGGTTCAACACCCACACTTTTTCTGCCATTTATCCACAGTTTTGCACAAACACCTCACTACAGTTGCTCAGTTTCTCTGGCCGTTCTAGTCTGCGCTCGCTGCAGCTGCCTCCTCTCCCCTCCCTCTCCTGTTACTTCTTCAAACATGACACCGGCTTTGGGACTGACCGGCTGATGATTGGCTGTTCTGCCTTACCCCGCCTCTCTTGCTGTGTTAGATTTATTGTTCAGCTCGTGCTGATGATGCGGGAACTACCATAAAATACCAAATAATAGCCGGGCGTTTATTTGTTTCAATCACTTAACAGACCAGGCGTTTATTTCGGACAGGCGTTTAATTCCCTCCTCACAAAAATCTGGTATGAAAATGTCATAAACTTCTCTGTGAATTCTCTGGCATCCTTCTGGGCACAACATGTGAAAAAGGCGAAGAAGAAAAACGTGCAGTGTCAGTGGTCACGTCTTCTTCATTGATGTTTTTTCAAAATAAATTAGACTCTGCATTTATTTGGAACCGGCGGTTATTTACCAAAATGTACACCTCCACCCAGCGTTTAAAGGGGACCACATGATGTGTTTTATAATGTCTTTATGTGTTTACAGATGCTAATGTATCTAACGCTATGTAAAAATGTTTTTAAAAAAACACCACCACCACCACCACATCCATCCCCCGCACTTTTGAAAAGCTTGCTACACCTCTGCCTGGCTTCATTACATAAAAAAACAGGGAGTGTCCTCCTTTCTGGTAGGGTCAGCCTCATTGTGGAACAACCTAAATTAAAACTAAGAGAGAAGGTGTTCTTCTGGAAAGACTGGTACACCAAGAGGGTTAAGCACATTGGATGTCTTTATCACAACAATACTTTGACCATTTGATGAACTGAAGGAGCTTTACAACCTTCTGAGAAAAAATTTGAACTGGGCAAAGAGCGCAAAGAACGCTCATCTTGGGCGGGCCCAGCATGCACTGGGTTGTGTACTCAGTTTTTTATATGCACTACATTGAAGTTGTTCTTACTCCTGCTCTTTGCCTTCTGAATAGTCTAAAAGGAAATGAGATAATAGGTGGGAAGAAGGCTCAGTGACTAAGTTCGCTATCACTATAGCTAAGAGGGTAATACTTAAAGCTAGGGTCTGTAATGTTGTTAAGAAACACATTTCGTTATACTGGGTGAAATGATCCTGCTATCCTGAGAGTAGTCAATACAATATGTATTCAGAAAAAGGAACGAAAATAATCGGACCTCTGTGGCAGCTGCAGGACTGAGAAAAATCTGACCAATCCATGCCATCTGGCCCGGATAGCACAGATATGGTCAGATGCCTTCATGTCTCTTTCTGTCCCTCCCTCCTCCGATGCAGAGGTTGCTCTCTTTCTGTTGGACAGGTAACTATTTGTTTTGTTTTAGGGGAATTTGTTATTTTCATGAAATATGTGAGGTTTGCCAACTTGGCTACGTTAGTAGCTCGTCTTAGCCCAATGCTAACGTTAGCTTCTTTGAGTATTGTTTTTAGCCATGAGAATGGCTAATGAGTCGGTGGAACTTAGAGGTGCCACTTTCAAATCTTGCTAGCCCTCTTGCTAGCTCTCCAGGATTGTAGACCCTAGCTTTAAACACGGGGCAGGGGAGAACAACCCTACTTACTCTTAATGGTTCATGGCCCTATCGGCCCTTACTATTATTCGCCCTCATTAAAGATTAATATATAAAATAAATGGGACAATGGACATCTATGCAGAAATTTGGGAGCCTTTTATAACACAGATCAGGGAAACGTGAGGTAAATCTGATGTATACATCATTTGAAACCAAGCCTACAGGGCACCATGTTCAGCTGGCATTACAGGGAGGGGAATAAGGGGAAGGGGAGAAAATGGTTTCCTTCCAGGTCAAGTGTTCATTACATTTGTTGTACATGTATGGTTGTCTACAGGGTGGCTGTGTATGTGCATGCAGGTACAACTAACGATGAGTGCATATGTGTAGTATATGTACTGAATTTTTTTATGATTTATTACTTTTTGTTCCATTTGTTTATTTATTTCCCTTTTGTTGGTACTTCAAACAGGTATGCCGATGTCTTACTAGTTCTGTTGCGTTTTTAGTTTGAGGTTTGTGTTGATATTTGTTTTAGTCATCATCCATGTCCCTCAGTAGTTCAATAAATACCTTGAATTACGCCATTGTGTTTGTGTTTTCTTTTATGACAGAGACCGATTCATTTGATGCGATTAATTTTCCTATTAATAAATTACTCAATTTATTAATTAATCAATGGAGGTGGTGCCTCTTGTAATTAATAAAATCTAATATATATGGTGTGAGCGCCACACTAGGTCACATAAAAAGGTTTTTCTGGCTGATAATATCAACATATTTCAGACTATGCTAGCTGATAAAGGATACACTGTCTCTGCTAATCGTACACTGCTTAAACACACTTTTTGCTATAATAAATGTGTATAACGATATGCCATTGTCTAGTCTGCAGTGTGAGGAGTACAGTTGAGTTAAACTTGTGTTTTCCACTTGTAATGATGAAAAACAAAAACAAAAAATAATGCTCGTGTTCTCCTACCCAAAGACTACATTCAAAAATGGCAAACCATGGAAGTTTGTAGGTGACATTTTTACACATTAACAGAACACTGTGAGTATACCACACAAGGGGTTCATACATTCGAAGGACACTGGATGAAATTGTTTAAAGGTCTGAATTGAATTTTGATCTTCATACACAGAAACTGGTTTATCTAATTACTTAAATCATGGAGCAGATATACAAGTTCCAGCCTTTTTAAAATCCTTAGTTGTGTTACTCTTTGGAACTGTCAAATTAAACAATTTGGCTAGTAGAAGAGACAAACTCCATGTACAGTGTCAGGCGCAATCCATCTTCTCCACATTCATCAGGAAATATTTACAACTTTTTTCAGAAAGGAAGGAGAGGGCACTTTACCTTTTGGCCTGTGAACAAGTAGTAGTCACGGATGGCCCTCACCATCACTATGGCGACGGGATAAGTAGCATTGACAACCTCCTTTCCTGTGGAAGTCTTGATGAAGTCTGAACCTGTCCAGTTTAAAAAGTGACATGTGGTCTTGAACACAGCAGCACACACAGAGGAGCATATAATGCAGTCATGTCCAGTTTAAAAATGTACATGTGGTCTTCAACACATCGAAACACGGAGAGGAGCATATACTGCCGTCATGTGGCACTCATTCTTGATCTGTAAATAGGTTCTCTATTTACCTGCACAACGTTCAAAACTGTAACGGAAAGGTGCAGAGAGAGTATACACAGGGCATTACCCTGACAGTCTGGGCATTACCCTGACAGTCTGGCCAGACTAGACAAGAACATATGCTGCTGCTGATCGCATACAGAGGGCAGCTGCACACTCATCAATAAAAACCTTAATTTTTCCTTCCCTTCCTTCACAGCCAATTATGTTTTATCAGCTTTCCTGATAAAAATAGAAGATGAAATGAAGCTCTTTAATAGATTACCCACAAACTGTGGGCTGCAGAAAAAAAAAAAATCAGCCCCTCAGCCTCCTGGTGTATAATGACTGTTCATAATTGAACAGAGCAAGATGAACATTTTCCAGTTCATTAAAGACATGTTCTATGTATTTTTCCAGTCAGGCCTTTCAGCCTTTCTCCCCTTGTCCTCAAACTAGCATAATCCTTAAGATTCGTTATGGGGAGTCTTAATTACTAGATAATGAATAACGGTTATTAAATGCAGTGGCGGTAATGAAGCTCTATTCATTTGCGTGGGCAAATGGCGGATACTGGCGGGGAACAGCAGAGTAAAATAGCCTGCATCAGAGATTAATAGGTGAAATTATCATTCAATTTCAGGAATCTCATAGGCAATTCATAGGAACAAGGGGGGATTAGGGAGTGAGTGTGGTGACAAAAGCAGTGCATTTTAATAATGATCTCTATCAGAGCCCCTGACAATTGGATACTATAATCTGCTTATTATGTGATGGCTAGTTAAGCATACTGCCTGTGCTTGTGCATATGTGCTTGGGTAGATGAATGTGAGTGTGAGTATGTTTGTGAGCGCCCGTGTGTGTGTGTGTCTTTAAGTGTGTGCGTGTGTGCGTGCATACATGCAGAGAGGGAGAGGAGGGATAGCTTCTTCACTCATCAGTTTTGCCTTTTCAGAAGGCAAGAGAAAAGGTTAAGCAGCAGTGCCACAAGCCAAATGATGGCATGAATTAAACCCAGACATCAGCTTAAATTGACTTCGACTTTAAGCCATTTAAAATCACTGTAGAGCCACATAAACCTGTGACCAGTCTTCACAAAAAGAAAAAAAATCTTCACCTAACATAGAAACACACACAGTGGCCTTTCTAAGACTGAAGCATCTCTTTCCATAAAGGTTTTGTACAGTGTACGTGAAAGCAGGCAGTAACAAACTAAAAATATGGAGCAAACTAAATATACAGCATTAAGCATTGTGGGTTATCTTTTTATGAGCAATTTAATTTATCATGAGCTTAATCAGTTTAACAGAGGTTTATCCGTAACATTTCAGTGACCACAGGGATCCATCAGCCTGCAGTCAATAATATTTAATTCTAGCTACTGACAAGAATCTGAAGAGAAACAATCAAAAGCCCCTTTCACAAATGAACTCCAGGCAATATCCAGAGAATCAGGTCAAGATACTGTCCACATTTGCTTGTTCAAGAGCTTGTTCGATGTGTTCACACTTGTTGGAAATACTCTGTAAGGTTTGGGCAAGTGGAAGCAGCATCTGGATAGTAGGCTATGGACTTCTCCGTATTGATTCAACATTTTGGTGTTGATATCAATACTACATGGAATTAGATGGATACGCATTATCAGCAAAAGAGTGAAAAGTAATATATAGGCAAGCAGAGAATACTAAAATGTAGCTAAATACCACTGTAGAAAGAAAGCTGCAGCATTTTGGATTGGGTGTCTAGCAGCATGAATGGACCATATGGAAGCGCAAGAGACCAGCTGTGGGAAATATTCTTAGCAGATGTTTTGTAGAACTGTCATGATCAGCAGTTTAAATGCCATTTTGTGTGTTGTGTATGTGTTACAGCTGATCAAACAAGCACAAACATGGAAGAATTCACTTCGGACAATTCAATCCTCTATTCACATGTGGCTCACCTGGATAGTGCAGACATTTGTATTCGGACATACAGCTCGTTTGGGTAAGCTCTGGATAAATTAGTTGAGTTACAGTTCATGTGTGAAAGGGGCTTAAGAAAATCAAAGACAAACTGAAACATTACAGAGTAGGTTATTGAATCATGCAAAGACTGACCAGCCATCATGGCGACCAGGCTGGCTTTATAGATGTTGGTAAAGGTACCCAGCTCTCCAATTGCCAGAATTGTCTTCATGTGAGCATCACCACAGGCCTCTCGAAACTGATGGATCTCATCATACATGGCTGTAGAGGGGGACAGGAAAAACTTACTGAACATATTTTATCCATGATCAGAACATAAACAACTGAATAAAAACTCACTACATCACCCAAACTGTACTGAACCTGCTAGAATTACAAACAATATTGGTGCCTCTTTCAATATACAGATCAACTGTTCTAACTGAATCTAAAATAAAAACGTTAAAGATCCAAGTAGTATTGGGCTTATTCCATTTTTCTTTTAACACAGATTTTCTAAAATAAATTCTCCACTAGTTTTCGCTTTTTTGCAGCCAATGTGGATTCTTTGCTATTAATTAGGGCCCGAGCAGGGAACCTGCGAGGTCCCTGTTGTTTTTCTAAGGATTACTATTAGGGCCCGAGCAGGGAAGGGCCGGAGCAGGGAACCTGCAAGGACCCCATTGTTTTTCAAATGATTCATTTTTATTTATTTTTTTTTCTTTGTCCCAAATGATCGCATTTTTCACTGTCTGAACATACCCCAAAACTCACCAAACTTGGAGTATAAGTCACACCTGGCGAAAAATGCTATAATCTATTGTCGTCCTGAATTTCCACCACTAGGTGGCGCTGTTATTAAGGAATGTGCGTTTTGGCTAATAACTCCCATATACTTTGTCGCACATTCAAAAACCTCATATCCACGCATTCAGTGATTTGTGCTGAGTCTTGTGGTATAGGCCACGCCCATTTCCGCCTACAGTTTTTTTTTCCCGCAGATTCTCAAAATGTCAAAAACCTACTTTTTCGAACTCCTCCCTGGCGATTTCACCAATTTGCACGAAACCTGGCACACAGCATCTGTCGACCCTCCTGACAAAAAATTATCAAAAGACTTTTAATAGGACAATTAATTTTAAAGTTATTAAATAATAACTTCCTGCAGATTTGGTTCAAAACAGAAAGTGTTGCATATCTCCACATTGGTGTGGTCTCATGACATGAAACTCAGGTTACTACTTTCCCATGAGCCCCTAGGCCCTGTGCAAAATTTTCGGTGATGGCCGTTCTTTAAATTTAAGTATTTTATATCTCCACAATGTTTCATCTGATTAATGCGAAACTTTGTACATTTATTGTCAGTGCCCTCCTGAGGACAGCTGATAAAGGGTTTACCGATCCGCCACTAGATGACGCTCTGGTGGCCGGCTCATTTAATATTTTGCACTGTGACCACACCATAACACTTATGGAAATGAAATTCATAGAGGTGCTATAGAATGGCCCCCGTGACTCACACACCAAAAATGACCAGCAGATGGCACTATTTTCAATGCAAAAGCGTTTTTCACTCATAATTCCCACTTAATGTGTTGCACATTATTAAACCTCATACCTATGTGTTCCCTGAATTCAGCTGAATTGTTTGGTGTAGGCCACGCCTGCTTTTGCAGTAACTTTCCATTCGCAAAATTGCAAACAATGAAAAACCTACTTTTTCAAACTCCTCCTAGGTAATTTGAGCGATTTGCACCAAACTTTGCATGAAGCATGTGTGGACCCTCCTGACAAAAAGTTATCAAAAGAATTGTGATAGTGAATGAAACGCCCGAAATATAAAACAACAATTTCTTTCACATTGTGTTGAAAACAGACAATCTTGCATATCTTTACAAAATACTGTCCGATTATCACATAAATGTTCGTAATTGATTGGTATGGCCTAATGATGGTCTGCGTTAAATTTGGTGCAAATCGGCCAATAGGTGGCGCTCTGGTAGCAGTCTAATTATTGTGAATGTGAATATAATATAATCTTCAAATCCTCTTCAAAATTCATCGACTTTCAACCTCTTCTTGCACCTTGTAGTTTGAGCTGCAGACACCATTCCATCTTTAAAAGAGTCAGAAGACCTTGAACTATTAGGCACATAGTCGGCTATTTAAAATCTTTTACGATTTTGAAATCATCACAGTTTTTGTTTTAAGGATTTTTAGCCCATCTTCAGATTTTATAATGGGTGTGTATTGCGTGAGCCAAAGTGTGTGACATCGTCGCTAGAGTGGAGAGCAGCTAGAAGAACTAGAGAAAAAATTCTCTTCAGCTTGATTTGGATCCCACTTCTTTTACTTCACATAGACAATATATACATAGAAATAGTGTTGTCACGATACCAAAATTACGACTTCAGTACGATACCTGACTAAAATATCTCGATCCCGATACTGAAACGATACCACGGCGGAAAACTAAAACATCACCACAAGTAATGGCATAAATTTTAGATGACAGAATGTGGAACTTAAAATTATCTGTATCTGTACAGAAGGAGACAAGTGTCTTAAAAAATTTACAGCACATTAACTACAATTTTATTCATCATAAAAATAATGAACATAAATGACATTAACTGTAAGTCTGGCAATTCATATAATAAGATAATACTTTATTCATCCCACAAAGGGGAAATTTGCAATTTGTATTTCATGTTGATAAAATTCAAACCCTTGATTATTAGTCTGCAAACTACCTGTAGTATCCAAGGTTGCTGAAAAGTGGGTATCAGAGCAGCTTGTCTCCTTCTTGAACACCAGTGAATTTAATCTCCATCCCATGCAGTTTGGCTTTTGGGCCAACTACTCCACTGAAACAGCCAACTGCCTTTTCTTAGAAAAGGTCCGAGCTATGGTCGACAAAGGAGGTGTTGTTGGTGCAGTGTTCCTAGACCTGCGCAAAGCCTTCGACACAGTCAACCATAAGGTCCTCCTGGCCAAACTATCCTCTTTCAACTTTTCTCCATTAGCACTTAGCTGGTTTGAATCTTACCTGACTGGTAGATGTCAACATGTTGTTGTTAACAACCAACTTTCTCCAGCTCTCGAGTTGTACACTGGAGTACCACAAGGGTCAATCCTTGGTCCACTACTGTTTTCTTTATATATTAACGACCTGCCATCCGTCTGTCCCGATGTGGAAACCCAGTTATATGCAGATGACACTGTAATGTATGTGCATGCCAGGACAAAGCAGTTGGCAGCTGCTAAACTCACTTCAGCGTTAGAGCAGATCTCTAAATGGCTAAACTGCTCCTGCCTCCAACTTATTCTAAAAAAAACTGTAGGAATGTTCTTCACTAAAAGGCAATGTAACATTCGACCAACTATAACAATCTCAGGTCATAATATTGATATTGTGTCAGAGGTCAAATATCTGGGAATTGTTATTGACTCCAATCTAACGTTCAAAAAGCACATAAAAAAAGTAAGTCAAAGAGTTAGGTTCAGTTTAGCAAACTTTAAATACATAAGAAACACAATGACTTTTAATGCCGCCAAATTATATGTGAATGCCATGGTCATGACCCATCTAACATACTGCCTCACAAGCTGGGGACAAACCAATGCCTCTACACTGAAGCCATTGGAAACCCTGTACAAACAAACCCTTAAAGTCTTGGATCAGAAACCGAACAGCTCACATTATTGTACCATCCTACACAAACACAAGCTTCTGAGTTGGGAAGACGTCATAAAATATAGGAACATCTGTCTGGTCTTTAAAATCCTGCATGGTTTAGCTCCCCCTCCACTGAACTCACTCATAAACCAACGCAGCACTGTTCAGATCACTAGAAGCACCACATGTGGTGACTTATCAAACCCACAAAAGAAAAGTACATTTGGCCATTTATCATTCTCTGTTAAAGCAATACATAATTGGAACTCACTTCCCACCCATATCAAAGATACACAAACATACTCCACTTTTACAGCCAAGTTAAAAACATGGCTTGTCGACAGTTACACCTGCACACACTAACATATGGCTGTGTGTTATCTGCGTCATGGATGCTGCCTGTCTACAGTGTGTGATGTCTGTCTGCACTCCTGAATGTGATTGTATGTGCTGATGTGTGCTTATATTTTGTGCCGTTTCTGTATGCTTTGATTATGTGTTGTCTTTGCATGATTGTACTGATGTTTCACTGTTTTCTCTTATCTTATCTTATCCTTTCTTATCTTATCTTATCATCATTGATTTATCTTGTATCCTAGCTGTCCTAATGCTCCCCTTTTAATCAGTGTGCTGTAATATATTGTTTTTGTTTTTTTGTTTTGTATTTTAGGGTGCCTATTGTCATCTGGCCAGGGACTACAGCAGGATATTAGCCATGTTGGCTAAAGCTGCCCCTTTTTACTGTTGTTGATGCAGTTGATTAATTAGGGCCCGAGCAGGTCATCGACCTGTGAGGTCCCTATTGTAATTGGAAGAATTATTAGGGCCCGAGCAGGTCATCGACCTGTGAGGTCCTTATTGTAATTGGAAGAATTATTCTTCGTTATTATTTTTCCTGAACCGCTTTAACGGCAATTTTGGAGGCCTGGACATACCCAAAAACTCACCAAATTTGGAATATATGTCACATCTAGTGAAAAATTTTATAATTTAATGCCGTTGGGCGAGGTCATGACCTGCGGGCTCTGTAGCGCCCCCTGATGTTCATCCCTTCGTCCTGCAAGTGCCTAGAAGAATGAAATGTGGTACGCATATTCCTCATGACCGGACGCACAAAAAAACCCATTTGGACCCCTAGTGTCAGTCCAACAGGAAGGCAGCCATTTAGATGTGTGGCGGCGTTTTTGTCCAGTTCATGCCTACTTTGAAAATTATCTTGTCCTAGAGCTTAAACGCCACAGTCTTCAAATTAACTCAGTAATTTTCTTCATGCCTCGAAGAACAAAAGTTATGGAAATCATTCAGCTGCACCAAGGTTTAGTTGGCGGTGCGGTGGAAACCATTTTGTCCTCACGCCGTCAAGCATCGAGGCTTTATAACTTCAACATACAATTTCCTATCCACACCAAACTGCTCTAACTGTAGAGGCTGTCTCCCCGAACAAATCTCAGCATCAATACTGAGTCTGCCATTTTGCTTTTGGCCGCCATTTTGAATTATGCCAATATTCGTACTTAAATTATCTCCTCCTACAGATGTAACACCACCGACTTCAAAGTCACTCAGTAGCATCCTATGACCTTGAAAATGAAAAGTTACGGAAATCTTTATCCTCAACATACCTGCTGGCAGTTGCAGAGCCCACCATAACAATCCTTCGTCATGAAGCATCAAGTCCTGATAACTCCTTCATACTATTTCCTAGCTCGGCCAAATCTAGAGGGAATCTAGAGGGAGTCGCCCTGAATAGATCTGTGCATCAATACTGTGTCATATCCATAGCGCCACCCACTGGAAACCCACTGGAAACATGAAGTAAGTTTTATCGCAGTCAATTTTGGCGCCCTACATGCATGTACATGAATGAAATTTGGCACGCATGTGTGTCATGACAAGATGCACAAATGACTCATTTACACCCACACCCTCAGTCCAACAGGAAGTGGTCTATTTTGCTTAGAAGCACATGAATTTATGGTGTACGTGATGCTATCGCCACTAGATGGCACTGTTGTCTTTCAAGGCACATGTATCCTATCTAGATAACCTCTGAATGATTCCATTCAATTCCAGTAAGGCAGCCTCATATTCATCAGATTTTATTGAAACTTCAAAAGGTGGCAGCATGCACTTCTTTGAATAAAAACTAGCAAACAAAGCAGAACTTAGATCAAAAGCTTGACACTGATAGACAGCCCTGAATACATTTTTGAAAGAAAGCAAGTGAAGCATTATTCTACACATATTTATGTGCAGTGATGACAAGCATAGTCAGATTTACATGGCATTTGCAGGTAGTTTTGTCTGAATTGCGGGTTACAACAGGGCATATTTGAAGGGTAATGGGTTGAGCCACATAATGGATAAGTCAGTGGTAGTAAACCACAGCACACAATTTTCAAATAAGCCAATTTGCTAAGAATGCCATTTGCGTGTTGTGTCTGCCCTGTCAGTGTGGCACACAACAAGATGTGTGTAGTTGTGATTCTGCCCAACTCTTCCGCGATGAACGAAGTGGATTCCACTGCGATATGAAACAACTGAGGGAGTTCTTTGGTTAAACACTGCTACTGCAGGACGCTCGTCAAACCTGGTCACTTGACCGCTGTCCCTTTTCAAAAGGAAGAATCACATCTGGCTGCACTCCACTACCTATCTAAATCTGTGGCATTCCACTTCCATCCTCCCCTATGATGCGCTGCCTTCCTGCCTTCACGGTGACAACAGAAGGCAGCGTCTTATCTGCGCCGGTAGTCGAGTGGTTGGAGTGCATGCCACATACGCAGTGGACCCAGGTTTGAATTTAGGGCGGAGGAAGTTTACTGCAAGCCACAACCCGGTTGTTTCGGTTGCTATGGCGCCATACTAGGTGGCAGCCTGTAACAGCAGCTCCCGTGGGTTTTTAAGTTTTTTCGTAGTTTTTGTTGTATTTCTGTGCTGATTTTCGCTCAACACCGTTCTTTTTTTCTTTTTTAAACTTTTACGGCACTTTTTTTGTGATGGTTTTGCTAGCCCTAGCAACGGAGGGTCAGGAGCGCATCACTGAGCGCATTGTTTACACACGCAACCAGCTGATTGCGCTGTGTGAACCTGCACTGCTGTCCGGAACCAGGCCTGAGGTCCGGAAGGAGCTGCAGAGGAGACGCCGTGGCTGCAGAGCTGGAGTCAAACGGAGGGTGAAGAGGAGGAGACACAGACCGGCTGTACCGGCGATCGTCATGGGAAACGTGAGGTCTCTGGGGAACAAGACGGACGAGCTCGCCGCGCTGATAAAGGCTCAGAGGGAATATCGTGAGTGCAGTGTGTTGTGTTTCACTGAGACATGGCTTCACTCAAACATCCCGGATCACAGCGTGGCGATTCCCGGCTTCAGCACTGTTCGGGCGGACAGGGACGTTACAAGCAGCGGAAAGAAGAAAGGAGGAGGGATTGCACTGTACGTGAGTGAGAGGTGGTGTAATCCCGGACATGTTCACGTGAAGAAACGTCTCTGTACCCCAGACGTTGAACTGTTGACTGTGGGGATGAGGCCCTATTATTTGCACCGGGAATTCACGTCCGCCGTCATTATCGGTGTGTACGTTCCTCCTTCAGCTGATGCAGCGCTGGCCTGTGACGTCATCCACTCCGCTGTTGCCCAGATACAGACGCAGCATCCTAATGCATTTATTGTCATCACTGGGGATTTTAATCACGTCTCACTGGACAAAACCCTTCCAACATTTCACCAGTATGTTGACTGCCCCACCAGAGACTGTAACACACTAGATCTGTTGTATGCAAATGCTAAGGATGCATACAGTCCCACAGCCCTCCCCTCTCTTGGAAGATCTGACCACAACCTGGTTCTGCTGACCCCTAAGTATATGCCTCTTGTTCAGCGGCAGCCTGTCCACACTTGGAGCGTGAGGAGGTGGACTCAGGAGGCTGCTGACGCACTACAGGACTGCTTTGAGTCGACAGACTGGGATGCACTTGTTGAGCCACATGGAGAGGATCTGGACAGCATGACCGACTGCATCACAGAATACATCAGGTTCTGTGAACACACCACCATGCCAACCCGGACTGTACGCTGCTTCCCTAATAATAAGCCGTGGATCACCAATGACCTGAAAGCCCTTCTTAACAAGAAGAAGAGGGCGTTCAGGTCTGGAGACAGGGAAGAACTGAGGAGAGTGCAGCATGAACTCAGGGATATGCTGAGGGCCTGTAAAGACGCCCACAGGAGGAAGCTGGAGGCCAAACTCCAGCAGAACAATGTGAGGGATGTGTGGACTGGTATGAAGCAGATCACTGGGTGTAAGGTGAGCGGCAGACAGTCATCGGGCAGCCTGGAGAGGACAAACGAGCTGAACAGATTCTTCAATAGGTTCAGCTCACAGCATTCTGTCGTCTCCCTGACACCTCCAGACCCCCACACACCCTCACTGCCCCAAATGCTTCCTCCCCTCCCCCCTCACTCCCCTGCTGTGAGCTCTCCTGTGCAGCACCTCTCCTCCTCCTCCTCCTCCACCTCCTCCTCCTCTACCCCCTCCTCCTCCACCTCATCCTCTACCTCCTCCTCCTCCTCCACCTTCACCTCCTCCTCCACCTCCACCTCCTCCTCCTCCACCAGCAGCCTCTCCCGCATGACTGTGACTGCAGGCCAGGTTAGGAGACAGCTGGAGAGACTCCACCAGCAGAAGGCTGCAGGCCCTGACGGTATCAGCCCCAGGATCCTGAAGACATGTGCCAGCCAGCTGTCTCCTATCCTACAACACCTCTACAACCTGAGCCTGGGTCAGGAGAGAATACCGGTGCTTTGGAAGACTTCCTGCCTGGTTCCTGTTCCAAAGAAGTCGACACCATCAGACCTCAATGACTATCGACCAGTGGCCCTCACATCTTACGTCATGAAGGTGCTGGAGAGACTGGTTTTGGCCAACCTGAGGCCGCAGGTGAGAGCCCTGCTAGACCCTCTGCAATTTGCTTACCAGCCCCACTTGGGAGTTGATGACGCTGTCATCTACCTGCTGCAACGAGCCCATTCGCACCTGGATGGTGGAGGAGGCACTGTGAGAATCACATTCTTTGATTACTCTAGTGCTTTTAACACCATTCAGCCACTGCTACTGGGGGAGAAGCTGCGGGTGATGGGTGTAGACGACACAATGATCTCCTGGATTACTGACTACCTGACAGGCAGGCCACAGTTTGTCCGTATGGGCAGTGTTCTGTCTGATGCGGTGGTTAGTGATACAGGAGCTCCACAGGGGACTGTACTGTCTCCTTTCCTGTTCACCTTATACACCACTGACTTTCAGTACAACACCGGGTCGTGTCACCTGCAAAAGTTTTCTGACGACTCGGCTGTTGTTGGGTGTATAAGTGAGGGACAGGAGGAGGAGTACAGGGCACTGGTAGACAACTTTGTGGAGTGGGCTGGACAGAATCACCTGCGGCTGAACATCAGCAAGACCAGAGAGATGGTGATAGATTTCAGGAAGAAGAGGAAGACGGCTTTCCAACCTCTGTGCATTCTGGGAAAGGATGTGGAGGTGGTCGAGGATTACAAGTACCTGGGTGTTACCATCAACCACAGACTGGACTGGAGATCTAACACTGAAGCTGTTTACAAGAAGGGGATGAGCAGACTTTACTTCCTGAGGAAGATGAGATCCTTCAACGTGTGCAGCAAGATGTTGGAGATCTTTTATCAGTCTGTGGTGGCCAGTGTACTTTTCTTTGCTGTGGTTTGTTGGGGAAGCAGCATCGGAGCCAGCGACACCAACAGACTCAACAAACTGATCAGGAAGGCTGACTCTGTGATTGGCTGCAAACAGGACACTCTGGAGGCTGTGGTGGAGAGGAGGACACTGAAATAACTGTTATCCATCATGGATAATCCTCTCCACCCTCTCCAACTCACACTGGTCAGACAGCGGAGCACCTTCTCCGGAAGACTGCTTCAGCTTCGCTGTCGTAGCAATAGATACAGGAAATCTTTCCTGCCACAATCCATCACTTTATACAACAACTCTCTCACCTCTGCCTGGCAGAGAACTCTGGTCTCTCTACTGTTTTGTTGTATATATTATTATTGTTATAGTATATTTTGCATATTTTGTTTTGTTGTATATATTATTATTGTTTACTGTTTATAGCACACTGTGCACTGTATATATACACTATGTATATATTGGATTCTATTTATGTTATGTATGAAATGTTTTATTTGCAGACCCACTACTGCTGTAACAAAATAATTTCCCACTCTGGGATCATTATCATTAAAGTAATTCTATCTATCTATCTATCTATCTATCTATCTATCTATCTATCTATCTATCTAACCCCCCCTTCTCTGTCCCACTTCCAATCTATTCCCTGCAAAAACACAGGTGTCCATGCCTGAATTCCAGACAAAGGCAAAGAGAAGGCCGTAACACTTCACACAACGTAACGGTGCAGAATCGATTGTCAATATGTACCTGATTACTAAATGTTTTAGAAATCATTCACCTGCAGTCCATTTGGATTTCTGTGGACTGCAGGAAGTTGTTCTGACTTCACCTGAAAGCGCTTGATACTGGCAGGGGCAACCCATCGCGTTACAAACACACGTTGGGAGAAGAGGCTGATATTCACCCCCGGCGTGCACCATCCCAAACGCAGGCAATTGCCGCCTCCGTGAACAACGATCGAGCAACGGGGCTTAAGCCGCGGCGCGTTTGGACGGCGGCACGCCCCGACGCGCGCGCAGACTGCGAGGACCCGTTCATCACTGCTTGCAGTTTTAATTAGGGCCCGAGCAGGTCATCGACCTGTGAGGTCCCTATTGTAATTGGAAGGACTAGTGTACCGCTTTAACTGCAATTTTGGAGGCCTGAACATACCCAAAAACTCACCAAATTTGGAATATACGTCACATCTAGTGAAAAATTTGATAATTTAATGCGGTTGGGCGAGATCGTGACCTGCGGGCTCTGTAGCGCCCCCTAATGTTCTTCCCTGCCTTCCACATGCGCGTAGATGAACGAAATTCGGTACGCAGATTCATCGTGAGCAGACCGGAAAAAAATCTGTGGGGACCATACTGTCACTCCAACAGGAAGTCAGTTATTTAGATGCGTGGCGGCGTTTTTGTCCAGTTCATGCCTACTTTGAAAATTATCTTGTCCTAGAGCTTAAACACCACAGTCTTCAAATTAACTCAGTAATTTTCTTCATGTCTTGAAGAACAAAGGTTATGGAAATCATTCAGCTGCGCCAAACTTTAGTGGGCGGTGCGGTGGAAACCATTTTTTCCTCACGCCGTCAAGCATCGAGGCTTCATAACTTTATCATACAATTTCCTATCCACACCAAACTGCTCGTAGCTGTAGAGGCTGTCTCCCCGAACAAATCTCAGCATCAATACTTAGTCTGCCATTTTGCTTTTCGCCGCCATTTTGAAATATTGCCAATCTTCATACTTAAATTATCTCCTCCTACAGATATAACACCACCGACTTCAAAGTCACTCAGTAGCATCCTGTGACCTTGAAGATGAAAGGTTATTAAAATCTTTATCCTACGTCATACCTGCTGGCCACAGTGGAGCGGTCAATTAAAATCCTTCGCCGTAAAGCATCGTGTCCTCATAACTTCTTCATACAATGTTCTATCTCGGCCAAATCTAGAGGGAATCTAGAGGGAGTCGCCCTGAATAGATCTGTGCATCAATACTGTGTCATATCAATAGCGCCACCCACTGGAAACATGAGGTAAGTATTATCTCAGTCAATGTTGGTGCCCTACATGCATATACATGAATGAAATTTGGCACGCATGTGTGTTATGACAAGACGCACAAATTACTCATTTACACCCACACTCTCAGTCCAACAGGAAGTGGTCAATTTTGCTTAGAAGCACATGAATTTATGGTGTACGTGATGCAAGTCACCACTAGATGGCATTGTTGTCTTTCAAGGCACATGTATCCTGTCTGAATAACCTCTGAGTAATTCCATTCAATTCAGAAGGCAAGTGAAGCATTATTCTACACTCATTTATGTGCAGTGATGACAATAGTAGTCAGATGTACATGGCATTTGCAGGAAGGTTTGTCTAAATTGCACATAACAATATGGCATGATAGAAGGATAATGTTTAGAGCCACATAATAGATAAGTCAGCGGTAGTAAGCCACAGCACACAATTTTTAAATAAGCCAGTTTGATAAGAATGCCATTTGTGTGTTGGGTCTGCCCTGTCAATGTGGCACACAACAAGATCTCTGTAGTTGTGATTCTGCCCAACTCTTCCGCGATGAACGCAGTGGCTTCCCCTGAGATTTGAAACGACTGAGTGATTTCTTTTGTTAAATAACACAGAACACATCTGTAGTTAACAGTCAGTATGTCAAGCCATCGTGCTGTTTCGCATACTTTGCCTCTGCTAATGTTATGTTGGACATTGTTCTGCTTATTCCAACGATAATAAAATACTGCATTCAGCTTTTTAGCCTTTTCAGACATTCTTTATTACCGACAGGAGGAACAGCCCACCAAATCGTAGGAAAAACTGAAATGGAAGGTGTTGTGGGGGTAGCCCCACGGAGGCGTGCGTCGACAGCAGCATGCCCCGACATGCGCGCAGACTGCGAGGGCCCGTTCATCACTGCTTGCAGTTTTAATTGGGATTGTCTTCGATATAATAAACTAATAAACTAAACTAAACATTAGTGCACTAAAGTACAACACACATGACCCAGACCTGGTGGAGGCCTGTGCTCTGATCAGACCGTTTTCTAATCATATATATCATAAATTACTGACAAAAAATGTACATGCTATGATTATATTACTAGTACTGATTGACTTAAAAAAGATCATTTATAAGTGGTGTTGTTGATCAGCATACTTGTGAACACCAGCGCATGTTCTGGTAAACTTCATGTTACCAGTGTGAACGCTGTGTTTGCATACAGAGATGTGTGGAACCACATCGGACTGTTAAACAGTTAGCTTTACCCCTGACTGCCAGAGTGCAACTCTGATGGTGAAAATAGTTTGCTTGTCATGTCACAACAAAAACCTCGCCTGACTTCCATCCGGGGGATGTTTATGTCATCTATCACTAACCTGCAGCTCTTTGAACTCTTTGAACAAGTCCACATGTCTGTCAGCTGAAAGTGGCATGAGTGCTCCTGCCAACTATCCTAGGCTCGTTGAAAAAGCAGACTCACGGAGCGAAATATGGGAATATCGCGCTCACGTTGTCGAGAGTAAGGGCAAGCCCACGGACACCACAAAGCCCGTCTGTGTAGATGCTGTGAATCCGTAATGACCAAGAAAAGCCAACACGTCTGTCTCGCTCTGCGCTGTGACTGTCCGTCACTGTGAAGCCACGCCCACTCTGTCTGCAGGCAGTGAGGAAGTAGAGAGAAGCTGCACACAGACGCGCTGCCCCGCTGTCGCACTAAGTTCATAAAATACCGATACTAATAAAACGTGAAAAAGAATTGTTCTTAACGGCTGGGTACTGCGGTACCTTTCTAGTATCGATTTACCGTGCAACACTACATAGAAATGTAGGAAATCCTGTTGGGTTTCAGGTGATGGTCTTATTTCAGATGTAAGACTTACAGTTTTGACTGTGGGAGCCATGGAGCGACAAGCACTCAAGCCACAATGTTCATTTTGAGCCTAAGTTTCATGAGGAGAGCAGACGGTACTTGCTTTGTCTCTCGCTCTGCCGTCCTCATTTTTTACTCTACAGAAATAAAAAAGACATCACAGAGTTCAGCAATAGCCCTATTCACACGGGACTAGTATTACCTGGGGACCTCATGTGATTTAGAAATTACCAAGCCATGTCTGTGTTTCGTGCGGCGCATTCACATGGGATAAGCGAAGTCTGTGTCTTAACTCGAATTTACTGACATTATCCCGCGGATCGATCTCACCGGAGCCCTCGTTGGAGCAGCACAACCATTAGATATGGATATTTTGAACATAATAATAACTGGTGAGCCTGTTGAAAGATAGAAAAATGTTCCTTACCGCATGCTGCACTGCATTTAATCCATCTAATTATCTTTTGAGATTTCGCTCTTCTAATGAGCCTCCTGAATTTGCACCCAAAATGCTGTCAAAACTTTCATTCATAATTCTCAACGCATCCATCCATCCATCCATTATCGTCCGCTTATCCGGGGCCGGGTCGCGGGGGCAGCTGCCTGAGCAGGGACACCCAGACTTCCCTCTCCCCGGACACTGCCTCCAGCTCTTCCGGGAGGATCCCAAGGCGTTCCCAGGCCAGCTGAGTGACATAGTCACACCAGCGTGTCCTGGGTCTTCCCCGGGGTCTCCTCCCGGCGGGACATGCCAGGAACACCTCCCGAGGGAGGCGTCCCGGGGGCATCCGAAACAGATGCCCGAGCCACCTCAGCTGGCTCCTCTCGATGTGGAGGAGCAGCGGCTCTACTCCGAGCTCCTCCCGGGTGACAGAGCTCTTCACCCTATCTCTAAGGGAGCGCCCTGCCACCCTGCGGAGGAAACTCATTTCGGCGCTTGTATCCGGGATCTTATTCTTTCGGTCATGACCCAAAGTTCATGGCCATGGCTCAACGCAGCCTCCATAATTCTCGACCGGGAAAAAGGTAGTATAAAAGGTGTGGAAAACACAAAAAACCTTAATAAAAAACAAAAAACAACCCCAAATCACAGAGATGCCAATTTGCCCGGGACTAATATCATCACATGACCTCTGTGTTTGGCGAAATATGGTAGGTAATTTGCGGTGGAACTTTTTACTTGACAAATTACGGACAAGGCAGATTCACACAGGATTAAGATCACAGACGACCTCCGCAATTATTACAAATTACTGGAGGTCTGCAGGTATTACTAGTCCCGTGCGAAAAAGGGCTAATGTCTCTTGTGACAAATCCTATATCCTATCCTATCCTATTATAAACAAGCCCCGATGTCAGCAAACGCTGAGAGGAGCACACCCCAGCGGCAGCATGCCCCGACGCACGTGGACTGCGAGGGCCTGTTCTTCGCTGCTTGCAGCTTTAATTCAATTAATATATTGTTATTTGGTCCTGCATCCAAAAAATAAAAAATAAAAAATCCCACAAATTAAGTCCCACAGTCCAATAAAGCTTCAGTGTGTGATACACACCAATTTTTAAATGGTGTGTTTTAATCCAAAGCAGATGGGTTCTTGTAAACAGGAAGGCATTCTGCCTTTTCTGGTCAAATGGTCACAGTGTACCTTCCCACTGTCCTGCGAGGGCAAGCTTTCGGTTAATGACGATGTCGATCTCAGAGGCACCATGAGCCACTGCCATGCGGACTTCCTGCAGACGGGTCTCCAGTGGTGTCTGACCTGCTGGAAACCCAGTGGCCACTGGAAGAGGAGAACACACTGTCAGTGAAACACGTCTTTTTCATTTTCTATAGGTACACTACACATACTGTTGATTTATCTGGACAGGAATTGAGTATCATGGGGCTTTCCCCCCGGGGATTAATAAAGTATCCGGAATCTGAATCTGGATCTTATCAATTTCACAGTGAGCACAAATGGTTGTAAATAAAATATTAACTAACCCCTCAGACCATTTTTTCAGCTATAAACAAATATAGGGATTTAGTAGTGTCGTTGACTGATTCAGGTCCAAATTTTTGACCTGATGAGTCCAAGTATTAATAGCACTATATGTAGAAATCAAAAAAGCATAGAAGCTGCCCTCTATTGGTTGAAACCTGGCTACTGCAACTGTATTGTGCCGTTAATTGATCTGGAGGCAGTTGACATGTACTGCATGCACAACTATTTGGCAAATTGTATTCGTCAGAATTAATCTTATTGTTGCACAAATAAGATGCTTTCAGTCAATCCAAAATGTAACTATACCTCAAACTTGAATGTTTAAGAAAGGAAATGTGAATTTTGTGTACACAGTTATTAGGCAACTAAAATACAGACAGATTGTGTCCTAACTCACTTGCTTATTCTCAATTTTTACAGTGACTGAAACATATAAGTAACTCAAAATGATGATTAAATAACATTTTTGACCTTCTGTGACCAACATTGCTTCCTTCTTTCCAATAAATGCCATGAGACATCCATCCATAGAGTCTGTCAGTTTCTTCATCTGCTCACAATCAATTTTAGTTGAGGCAGCAACATCAGTGTCCTAAATGCTATTCAAAAAGGTGTATTGTCTTCATTGACTTTAAATGTTACATTTGAGAAGGGCCCACAAGTTCTCAATAGGATTTAGGTCTTGAGGAAGGGGGCCAGAGGAAGAGAGAGAGAGAGAGAGAGAGAGCTGCCTCATCGTGAACTCCACCATGCACGTAGATGAGACGTGACAGTGGAGAGACTTGAACCTTTGTGAGTTATAAAACCATTAACATAACTTCCTTGTGGGGGCTAACAAGTCGCCTTTCACTTATTCAACTTGCTTAAATATGAGTCATATTTCAGAATAGCGCCGGTTTGTGCTTGTTAAGCTAACTACTTGTTAATGAGAGTAAAGAATAATCTGACAGCTGTCTGTATTGGCTGTTTATCTTGCCACAAAGCTTAAAGGGATAGTTCGGTTTTTTTGAAGTGGGGTCATATAAAGTACATATCTATAGTCGATCTGTTTCCTACCGTAATCACCGATCAGCGCAGCCTCAGTTTGGAGAAGTAGAGAGCCGCTCCAGCCCAGACGCTCAGCTTTGTACTGCAGTGAACGGGGTTCAGCAAAAAAGCAAAATTAACCACCTAAAACAAGACTCACCTAAAAAAATTTACATCAGTTCAAGTGTACGTTGTATAGGTAAAATTCACACCGCTTTACATCACGGTCAGACCGTGCTTTCTTTTGGCACTACATTTTCTCAACCACAGAACCTCCGTATCCCTACGCATTAGCGTAACTGGGCAACAGCTGATCTGTGAGCGGCGGCTGGACGAGAGGTTTACTTTCGATAAAAACGAAACTTAACTCTCCGTATCCTTCCACATTAGCGCTCATGCGTAGGGATATGGGGGTTCTGCAGTTGAGAAAATGTAGTGCCAAAAGAAAGCGCAGTCTGACGGCGATGTAAAGCGGTGTGAATTTTACCTATACAACGTACACTTGACCTGATATAGATTTTTTTAGGTGAGTCTTGTTTTAGGTGGTTAATTTCGCTTTTTTGCTGAACCCCGTTCACTGCAGTACAAAGCTGAGCCTCTGGGCTGGAGCGGCTCTCTACTTCTCCAAACTGAGGCTACGCTGAGCGGTGATTATGGTAGGAAACAGATCGACTATAGATATATACTTTAAATGACCCCACTTCAAAAAACCCGAACTATCCCTTTAAGCTTTGTGGCAAGATAAACAGCCAATACAGACAGCTGTCAGATTATTCTTTACTCTCATTAACAAGTAGTTAGCTTAACAAGCACAAACCGGCGCTATTCTGAAATATGACTCATATTTAAGCACGTTGAATAAGTGAAAGGCGACTTGTTAGCCCCCACAAGGAAGTTATGTTAATGGATTTATAACTCACAAAGGTTCAAGTCTCTCCACTGTCACGTCACTGCTGTGCCTACTAACATTCACATACTAACACTAACATTATGAGCAACTTGTTGGAGACTTATAGTTGATAACCTAGCTATAACATCTAATATGTATTACTAACGTGTGTGGGAACCCCCTCTCATATTTTACATTTGCCTTGTGGTAGCACCGCTATATTTTGTGGAACAATATCTTTTGCATGTATCCAAAAATGCACAGGAAGCCAATAGTGTTGTAGCCATCGCCGTTGTTCATATCCTGCACGTTCGTTACATTGACTGCCTTTGGGTGGCGTATTCACGTCTACCATTTTTGAGTTTCAGATACATGATTCAGCAAAACCAGAATCATAATTTCTGAATTCGTGTTCACACTTGACTTCTCCAAGTCACATCCAGCCATTGTTATAGTCTTTAGAATGTGATTTCCCCAAGTCATATTCGGCCAGTTTATCCTCCTTTCACGGAGCACTCAATGACATTACCTTCTAAAAGATCGTGACTGCCATCTTGGCTCTCTGCCATCTTGTGTCTTTGACTATACCTGCCATTTTATCTCTTTCTTTGTCCCCCCGACACAGACAAACACACACACACACACACACACAGTTCTTATATTAATAAATTCTATTATATTGTGCATAGCAGTTTTCTGTTATTATTTTATGCATATGTTTTTGATAATTCCTGATTGTGATCGTCAGTGCTTGGACTCATTTCCTTCACTGTTCCTTTAAGTGACATTTTACAAATATCTACATTTAAAGTGAACCCTTCTTTTGAGACTATTTTGGTCTGGTTATTGGTCCCTGATTCCAGGGTGGTGCCTCGTTTTAATGATTTAATCATAATTTGTATACACCTTTATTGATTTAATTTTAATAATTATTATCAACAGTTATTAATTTCTAATAACCACACCTGCCCTAACATCAATTCCCAACAGATGTATGTGATTGCGCATCATTCTGTCTGAAGATCATGGACCTCTTAAAGGCTGGGGACTTCTTCCTGTATTACTGCTTGAAAAAAGTATTTTCCAGAAACTAGCAGTAGATTTGTGAGTTGATTTTTAGCCCATCTTCAGCCAGCCAGCTCATCTTTAATAGCAGCCCATCCCAGTATGCCCACCTCCACCTTGCTGCCGCCTGTCATTCGAAGTGGTGCCCTATGTCCATTAGTGATCCAGCCAAAGGACCATCCATCTGGTCCATCAAGAGTCACTCTAATTTCATATCTCCATAAAACCTTTGAAAAATCTGTCTTCAAGTATCTCTTGGCCCAATCGTGACACTTCAACTTATGACTCTTACTCAGTGGTGGCCATGTTCCAGCCTTCTTTACCTTAGCCATGTTTCAGAGCACTTGACACCTTTTCCTTCTGGACACTCCAGGTATGTTGCAGTTCAGAAATATGTTGGCACTGGAGGATAATAGGTTCCTGGTAGCTTCACATTTAATTTTCCTCAAGTCTTTTGCAATTAATTTGCGCCTTTCCTTCTCCACATGATTTTAGCTACCCCGTTGACTATTCACAGAAAAAACTTGATTGTCCAGTGGTCTATACAGAAGGCTTTAGAATTGTAAATGGATTTGGTAAATGAACTTGGATTTCTATAGCATCCCATACAAAGCACTTTACAAGACTTGTCTCATTCAACCGGTTATGCACTCATTCTTACCTGAGGCAACAGGCAGGCTGGAGTTGGCTGCTTTCAGTGTAATGACAGCCTCCCCCACGCGAGATGGATACACACACACCGCTGCTGTAGTCACTCCTGGCAAAAAAAAAACACATCACAAGCATAAGACTAGAGAACAGAAAATATAGTGATTAACTGGTCTGTGTCGCCCTCTGCAGGTTGATTTCAAGCCTGTACAGACAGTCACTGACACCTTGAACAGCCTCCAGGGCCATCTTATTGTGTTGTTCAACTGACTAATCACTATCACAACCTGTCCAATCATCTGACTGTAAATTCATTGTCTGACTTTCTGTTTCTTTACCTGCCTTACTTCTTCTTAACTTGATGTTTACAATGATTCTGATGGAAAACTATGAAAATAGGATTCAAATCTGTATTGTGCCTTTTGCTGAAACATTTTCTGTCAGTCAGTCAGTCAGTCAGTCAATCAAAGGATAACAGGGCAATACTGTTGATAGTACAAAGTAACAAGGTCATCCATTTGTCAATCATACAACACAGGGTTGCACAACAAAATGAAAGTTCGTATTTCCTTCAGGCTACACAAACAGGACATGTTCAGAGACATACATATACATCAACAAGCATATGCCCCAAGAATAAGTAGACCACCCCAGATCTCTCCCCTCTCCCTCACAGGTTAACAATCTGGATAATGGATACACCAGTATATTTTGGTGTGTTGTTATTTAGCAAAAGTTTTCAGTGTTTTCCAGATATGTTAATTCAGTGATTTATTTGTATTCAATTTACGTTAATACTGTGCTTATGCCATATTAATTATGTTATTGGAAAATTAATCTAAATTCAGTTCCTTTTTCAATTCAAGTTTTGAATCTTCAGAGGTACAGGAAATGTCCAGTCAATCTAGAAAACTGAATTTTACTGTATTTCACTTGGTCATAAAAAGTTTGCTTTAACATAATAAGAGTTTTCAATTCTTAGCTTGGAAAGCTCCTCATATTTAGCTTTAAGGGCAAGTAGTTCTTCTGTTTATACCACATTATGTAGGCTAGCCACTCCCTCTAACTCTCCGATTTTGGAATGTAATTCATTAATTCTCTGTTTACATATATTGAATTTGGAACTAATTGAACTAATCACTTAATTTGCCCTCTAATATATTCTTTAAAGCATCTCACCTTGTGTCTTCAGTTGTCTGGCATTTTATGTGATTTATACTTTGTCCTCCACGAATTGTATTAAATCAGAGTCCTGACAAAACAATGCCATCATATATACAGCTAGTTATATTTGGTAACAGAGAAATTGCGACTCAAACAGGTGCTCTCCTAGTGCTTTTAACATTTGGATTTATTTTAAACTTTTTAGACACAGGTCCTCTTTTAAATGCAAAGGAAGCTGCTACCAACCTTACTGCTCATGGAGGCACTAGCACTTTGGCTACGGCAAATGTACTCTGATGCAAACGTTTGTTTTCACTGCCGGCCAACACCAACACAAGCGCAACAGTGTAATCCGAAGTAAACAGCAAAATAACAATCTTACCATCATCACACTTTATCTGCTGCTATATGGAGATATACACCAGTGCCCAGGACCGACCGGAACCCTCAACAAAGACGAGAAATGCAATATCCCTGTCTCTCAGGTACGTGGTTATCACAGTGAAAGCACGGTAATTGAATTCACACACCAACCTAATCTGCTGCCCCATGTCTGTTGTCCGGGGACCGAGGACGGGCTTGTGGAGGTGCGCCGGCTGGGAGGCGGATCTGTCGGAGCGGGGGAGCGGAGGCCTGGGTCGCTCGGGGCTATTGGCGTGGGCGACGGAGGTATCGGAGCCAGGGATTGACTATCTGTGGGCGCGCAAGGGGAAGCCGAGGTAGCCATGGGAAAAGTGTTTGCATTTCCGCAACACGGAAACCTGAGTGACTCCCTCTGCCCAGCAGACCCGGAGGTCAGGCGTTGCGTTCAAAGTCACCGCGTCAGTAGGAAAAAACACGCGCACAAAAACAGTAGGATTAACCCCATTTTAAAAAAACACCGCAAACTAAACTTCTTCAAAACTGTTAATCAGTCTTTGGTGATCTGGGATCAGCAAAATAAACCCAAAGGTGTTTTTGGAGGACATATTAACATTCGTAGCCTCACCCCTAAAGCTCATCAAGTCCATCATCTTCTTGAAAACTCTAATTTAGATTTCTTATGCCCGTCAAAGACATGGTTATACAGCAATTCTCCATCAGCTACACTGTATGTGCCAGGCTATAAAATCTTTAGACAAGATCGATCTAATGGCAGAGGGGGTGGAGTTATGATTTATATCAGAGATCATTTTAAATGTCAACAAATATGCTGGCCTTTTAATCATGACTTAGAATGTCTAGGACTGAATGTAATGCTCTCTCCTGAAATGTCTTTCATGCTTATTGTCATATATCGTCCACCTTCTTCTAATAATGATTTTTACACCACATTTAAAAAACTGCTTCAAGCATGTGATTTTAAAAAAGAAGTAATACTACTTGGGGATCTTAATTGTAACTGGCTTGACAAGATAAATAGAAAAGCTCTTAAACAGATAATGGATGGTTTAGATTTTATACAAATCATAGAAGGACCAACCAGAATAACTACCTCTTCCCAGACACAGATAGACTTAATATTCAGCAACAAGCCCGGGAAAGTTGTTAAAACACTTAATTTTATCACTGGTCTATCTGATCATAATTTAATATTAATATCCAGAAAACTTACAAAGAAGTGTTTCCATCATTCTCACAAACCTATGGAACAACTTAGAATCCCAAAGAGAGAATTTGTAAATTTTGAAAGAGCAGTGCAGCAGACCAATTGGGTAGACATACTAAACAGGAACGATGTGGAAGCAGACTGTAGATTGTTTGCAACCAAGTTAGACAATTTAGTCAAGGAGTTCACTCGAAAAGTCACAAATAGGGACAAAAATAAGAACAATACACTTCCTTGGCTCAATAATGATATATTTAATTTGATGAAAGAAAGAGACCTGTCACTGAAAAGAGCTCTGAAAACCAAATCAATCATTGATAGGCACAGGTTCACTTCATTATGCAACAAAGTTACGAAAGCCATTAGAAATGCCAAAGCCAACTTTTTTATAACAATTATTAATGAGGCAAAAGGTAACACTAAACTGATCTGGGAACAAATTAAGAATTTAATGGGAATTAATCACAGGCCTAAGAAGCAGTTAGAGCTGAAAATAAATGACAAGCTAATACAAGATCCAGCAAAAATTGCCTCAGCTTTTAATAAATAATTTATCGACTCTGTGACTGAGATTGCACAAACATTTCCTTTAGTAACAGAAACCATCATTAAAACTAATAATAGTAAGACTTCTTTTTGTATTCAACTTATTTCTGAACTAAAAACTAAGGCAATAATTAATTCTCTTAAAACTTCAGTGGCCAAGGATATATACAGGATGGATTCAGCAATGCTCAAATCTCTAAAAGACCATCTAGCCTGTCCTATTTCACAAATCATAAATCTATCAATATTGCAGGGAGCATTTCCAAGTGCCTGGAAGACTGCAATTGTATCTCCTATTTTTAAATCAGATGAACCCCAGAATATCAGTAACTATCGCCCAATTAGCATTCTACCTGTAGTATCCAAGGTTGCTAAAAAGTGGGTATCAGAGCAGCTTGTCTCCTTGAACACCAGTGAATTTAATCTCCATCCCATGCAGTTTGGCTTTAGGGCCACCTACTCCACTGAAACAGCCAACTGCCTTTTCTTAGAAAAGGTCCGAGCTATGGTCGACAAAGGAGGTGTTGTTGGTGCAGTGTTCCTAGACCTGTGCAAAGCCTTCGACACAGTCAACCATAAGGTCCTCCTGGCCAAACTATCCTCTTTCAACTTTTCTCCATTAGCACTTAGCTAGTTTGAATCTTACCTGACTGGTAGATGTCAACAACCAACTTTCTCCAGCTCTTGAGTTGTACACTGGAGTACCACAAGGGTCAATCCTTGGTCCACTACTGTTTTCTTTATATATTAATGACCTGCCATCCGTCTGTCCCGATGTGGAAACCCAGTTATATGCAGATGACACTGTTATGTATGTGCATGCCAGGACAAAGCAGTTGGCAGCTGCTAAACTCACTTCAGCGTTAGAGCAGAACTCTAAATGGCTAAACTGCTCCTGCCTCCAACTTAATCTAAAAAAAAACTGTAGGAATGTTCTTCACTAAAAGGCAATGTAACATTCTGCCAACTATAACAATCTCAGGTCATAATATTGATATTGTGTCAGAGGTCAAATATCTGGGAATTGTTATTGACTCCAATCTAACGTTCAAAAAGCACATAAAAAAAGTAAGTCAAAGAGTTAGGTTCAGTTTAGCAAACTTTAAATATATAAGAAACACAATGACTTTTAATGCCGCCAAATTATATGTGAATGCCATGGTCATGACCCATCTAACATACTGCCTCACAAGCTGGGGACAAACCAATGCCTCTACACTGAAGCCATTGGAAACCCTGTACAAACAAACCCTTAAAGTCTTGGATCAGAAACCGAACAGCTCACATTATTGTACCATCCTACACAAACACAAGCTTCTGAGTTGTGAAGATGTCATAAAATATAGGAACATCTGTCTGGTCTTTAAAATCCTGCATGGTTTAGCTCCCCCTCCACTGAACTCACTCATAAACCAACGCAGCAGTGTTCAGATCACTAGAAGCAAAAACACGTGGTGACTTATCAATCCCACACAAGAAAAGTACATTTGGCCAGTTATCATTCTCTGTTAAAGCAATACATAATTGGAACTCACTTCCCATCCATATCAAAGATACACATACATACTCCACTTTTACAGCCAAGTTAAAAACATGGCTTGTCGACAATTACACCTGCACACACTAACATACGGCTGTGTGTTATCTGCGTCATGGATGCCTCCTAACCATTCCAAAGTCAAGATTAAAAACTAAGGGGGACCGTGCCTTCGCCATAAGGGCCCCTCGACTTTGGAATGCCCTGCCTGAGGAGATAAGGCTTGCAGGATCGGTAAATTCTTTTAAATCACTTCTTAAAACTCACTTTTATAGACTTGCCTTTATGTGATGTGGTCCTTTCTCTGTCTACTTTTTACTCTAACTGTCTTTGAGTCTTGGTTCTGTGTTATTTTATTTATTTTATTATATTTATTTATGTATTTTGAATCATTACCTCTGTTATCTCAACCACTTCATGCAAACGATTTATCATCCTTGCAATTGTAAATTGTTCTATTGCTTTGCCTGTCAAAGCACTTTGTAAACCTTGTTTTTAAAAAGTGCTATAGAAATAAAGTTTATTATTATTTTTTTTTTTTTTTTTGATGTTTCTGTTTCATATTTTTATTGATGTGTATACAAAGAGTAACAAAGGCACTTATATCGGGACACATTAGTGTCGGCTTTAAACATGTTTGCATACACCCTTTGGTTTTAGATTGACATATTTTTAAGAACAAACAACAATTACAGAAAAATACAACCGAATAGACAGCAGACCTACAGTGAAAAAGTGTTTAGACCTAGTCTGTATAGTGATTCAACGAAGCACATAAACATAAAAATGAGATGAGTAAATAATAAAAAAGAAGGAAAGAAAAGAGGAGGAAAGAGAAAAGAGAGGGAAAAAAAAAAAAAGGGGGAGTGTGTATGGGGGGAATTACATTGTCGCAAAAAAATTCATGAACGATTGCCATTTATTGTAGAATTTTTTCAAGTTTCCCCTTCTTGAATATCTAATTTTCTCAACTTTTAAAAAGGACATAGCCTCTTTAATCCATTGTGTACTGGAAGGAGCTGTTGTGGATTTCCAGTTAAGAAGGAGGTGGCGCTTAGCAATCAAAGAGGTAAAAGCTATTACTTCCAATTCTTTAGTAGAGTATTGAGTATACTCTTCCGGAAGACCAAAAATACCAATGTGCGGTGAGGTGTGAAAAGTCTTTGAGAATACCTTAGACATGGTGTTAAAATAGATTTGCCAAAAGTTCGACAGAGCTGGACAGGAGAAAAACACATGCGTAAGATTGCAGGGTGAGCCTCCACATCTGTCACAGACATCTGCCGTATTTGGAAAAATCTGTGCCAACCTTGTCTTCGAATAATGACACCTAAATACAACTTTAAACTGTATCAAGGTCAAACGGGCACAAATAGAGGTTTTATGAATGACCTGCAGTGCAGATTCCCACCAATGTTCATCAAAAATCAATCCTAATTCACGTTCCCAAGTCTCTTTTGTGTTAGTGATCAAACGATCATCATATAACTGAATAGAACTGTATATTCTTGAGATTAAAGACCCCTGTGAAATGTTAAATTGTAAAAGATCAGCCCATGGCTGCTTAGGTGGAAGGTTGGGGAAGTTGGAGAATAAGGATTTTGCACAGTTCCTCACCTGGAAATATCTAAAAAGATGAGAGGGTGGAAGACTGAATTTAGTAACCAGTTCTGCGAAAGAGCAAAAGACCCCTTCCTTATAGAAATCCTTAAAACATTTCAAACCCTTATCTTGCCATAAGGAAAAAGTGGTATCGGTAAAGGTGGGCTTAAACACAAGATTTTTTAACAGTGGGGCTAAAACCGTGGGAGCAGTAAATTTAAACTGTTTCCTGAATTGAAACCATATCCTAAGCGTAGCGTTAACCACAGGGTTGCAGGTAAGGCCAGAGGGGTTCGCGGCGACCGGGCCAGTTAATAAAGCAGAAAGAGAAGCTGGGGGGCATGACTGTGCTTCCAGGTGATACCAAAGTATATCAGTTGATTTGAACCAGAATATAATTTTAGTTATGTTTGCGGCCCAGTAATAGAATTGAAAATTTGGCAGAGAGAGGCCGCCATAGAACTTACAATTCTGAAGTACTTTTTGTCTAACTCTAGGTGTTTTGCCATTCCACAAAAAATTACAAATAATCAAGTCTACCGTTTTAAAAAAACTTTTGGGTAAAAATATAGGCAGGCATTGAAACAGAAAAAGAAATTTTGGCAAAACATTCATCTTAACAGAATTTATTCTTCCAATCAAAGAGAGGGGGAGGGAACTCCACCTTTGAAAGTCTGCCTTAATCTCAGCTAAAAGGGGAGAGAAATTTTCAGAGTAAAGAGACTTGAAAGATCTGGCTATGTTAACCCCAAGATACCTAAATCCCGAAGGACTCAATTTGAAAGGGATGTCCGACTGGGAGATCTGCATTGCTAGTTTATTAACAGGATAACATTCACTCTTGGCGACGTTAACTTTATACCCTGAGAAGCGGCCGAATCTACGAAAGAATGAAACAATGGCGGGGCAGGCTCTTACTGGATTTACAACATATAGCAACAAATCATCGGCATATAACGACAGTTTCAACTCTGTATGAGTCCTGGTGATGCCATTAAAAGTGGGAGAGGTCCTCAAGTATATAGACAAAGGCTCTATTGCGAGTGCAAACAAGAGGGGAGACAGGGGACAGCCCTGTCTACAACCTCTGTTTAGAGAAAAAAAGCCGGACTGAATGTTATTGGTAATGATACTGGCACAAGGGAGTGTGTAAAGAAGGCGTAACCATGATATAAAACTTTCACCAAATCCGAATTTAGCTAAGACTGCAAACAAATAATTCCATTCAACTCGATCGAACGCTTTTTCAGCATCGATCGATATCACTACTTCAGGTATAGATGTTGTTTCTTTTGAATAAATTACATTTAACAAAGTACGAACATTATAATAGAGCTGACGCCCCTTTATAAAGCCAGTCTGTTCCCTAGAAATGATTATTGGAAGAACCTTTTCAAGTCGGCGAGCCAAGGCCTTTGCAAGAATCTTTGTATCAACATTCATTAAAGATATTGGTCTATAGGAGGTACAAAGATCAGCATCTTTGTCCTTTTTTAAAAGAACACTAATAGAGGCCTGTCTCAATGTGGGAGGGAGAGAACCAAGAGACAAAGATTCAGCATAAACAGAATAAAGTAATGGGATAAGTTTAGCCTGAAAAGCTTTAAAAAATTCGACCGGAAACCCGTCAGGCCCCAGGGCTTTATTATTTTGCATATTTTGTAAAGCTGAGTTTAATTCTTGAGTAGTCAGATCAGAGTCTAATTGATTAACCAATTCTGGATTTATGGAAGGAAATTGAAGTTCATCCAAGAACGTGTGCATATCCGCCGGATCTGACAAAAATTCAGACTTGTACAGGGACTCATAAAAAGATGAAAAGACAGAGTTAATAACAACCGGGTCCTCCTGCAATACTCCTGAACCATCCTTAATGCGGGTTATTAGACGTGAGGCTGTTTGACGACGCAACTGGTGAGCTATCAACCTACCGGACTTGTCACCATGTTCGTAGTATTTGGAACGGGAGTGAAGTAACAGGCGCTCTGCCTCATTAGTTGTGATAAGATCCAGCTCAGTTTGCAGGGCTACACGACGCTTTGAAAGATCGTCAGATGGGGCAGCCGCAAGCTGTTGGTCTACTGATTCCAAATCAGATGAAAGCTTCTGAATAGTTGACATCCTCAGTTTTCTTATGTGTGCAGAGTATGAAATGATCTGACCTCGCAAATATGCTTTTAAGGACTCCCACAGTAGCGCCTTAGAGATAGGTTCCGTATCAGATTGATTAAGAGCAATAAAATCGTCTATTGCACTTGAAATAAATTTATGAAATTTGTCATCTGATAAAAGTGAGGTGTTAAGTCGCCAATGGGTGGGATAGCGAGGTCCGGGGGAGATCTGAACATCTATGGACACTGGTGAGTGATCTGAAACAATAATTGGGTGATACGAAACATTTGTCACTTTTGGCATAAGTTTAGCGTCTACAAAAAAATAATCTATACGAGAAAAAGTCTGGTGTACATGCGAATAAAAAGAGTATTGTCTACTGTTTGGGTTACGGAATCTCCAGGGGTCAACACAACCATTACTGGACATAAAATTGCAAAGGGCTTTAGCCATTAGTGAATGGGTTGAGCCAGGTTTAGAACGGTCTAATTTAGGATCAATAGCACAGTTCATGTCCCCTCCAAAAATCAAAAAACAGTCATTCAGAGAAGGTAAGTTTTCAAACAACTTGTTCATAAAACCAGGATTATCAAAATTTGGTGCATATACATTAACTAATAGGATAGGCACCCTAAATAGAGTACCGAAAACTATCAGGTATCTGCCGTCTTTGTCAGAAATAATATTAGTCAGGGTGAATGGGACAGATTTACCTATCAAGATGGCAACCCCCCTGGCCTTTGAGTTAAAACTAGAATGGAATGACTCAGCAACCCAGGGAAGCTTCAGTCTAACTTGATCTTTGTTCCTCATGTGGGTCTCCTGCAAAAACACAATGTCAGGTTTCAAACGCTTTAAATGGGAGAACACCCTACACCGCTTAATAGCACCCCCTAAACCTTTAATATTCCAACTGATAAATCTTACATTCGAGCTTGAGACATTAGCCATGTCAAGTGCGAATTAAAATAGGAAGCGACCAGGATCCCAGCCCCATACCACAGAAACAAGGGGAAAAAAAGGAAGAGAGAAAGAGAGAGAAACAAAAAACAAACAAACAAACAAAAAACAAACAAAAGAGGGCCTGCAGTCCTATTATCCTGATGTTATTACGGCGAGACCTCGCCTCCAGGTCTTCACATCTACTGTCAAGAGTAACAAGTTGTGCCGAAAGTTTGTCCACTTTACTTTTGAGTGAAATCACATCATCAGTGCATGTCGACAGGGGGCCCTCCATGTCATTCACAGTAACCTATAGCACCTCCACTTCCGACCAGATAGCCGCCATGTCAGCTTTTAGCTCAGTCTTCACACTCTGCAGCTCGGACTGTATCTGAGTAAAGTTGTTTGTCAATGCCGTCTCTAATTCCGTCTTAAAAATGCCTACCATCTCTTCTCGAAGAGCAGCGAGCAGTTCAGCCTTTAAGTCCGCAGAAGCGATGCTCGGGACGGCAACAGTTTTCTCTGAAGTGGACGCCTTAGCAACTGCACACCGCAGAGGGGTGGACGGATCACTCCCCGACGGGGATGCAGCTGGGGGGACAGGCCTCGTTTGTGTTGCCGCTGGGTTGCTTGTATTTTTTGGTTTTGAAGGCATACCGGCATACAATGTAGATACAACGAGCCTGTGGAGTTGAAATGTACTAATAGAAAGTTCACAAAAAAGCCCTGGCGTTCAATTGAGAAAGTTTCGCGGGAGCTCCCGCAAGCACGTCTTACTCCATTAGTCGCTAAGCCGGAACCCATTATTATTATTATTATTATTATTATTATTATTATTATTATTATTATTATTATTGTTATTATTGTTATTATTATTACAGTGTGTGATGTCTGTCTGCACTCCTGAATGTGATTGTATGTGTTGATGTGTGATTATATTTTGCGCCGTTTCTGTATGCTTTGATTATGTGTTGTCTTTGCATGATTGTACTGATGTTTCACTGTTTTCTCTTATCTTATCTTCATTGATTTAACTTGTCTCCTTGCTGTCCTAATGCTCTCTTTTTAATCAGTGTGCTGTAATATATTTTTTTTGTTTTTTTGTTTTGCTTTTTAGGGTGCCTCTTGTCATCTGGCCGGGGACTACAGCAGGATATTAGCCATGTTGGCTAAAGCTGCCCCTTTTTACTGTTGTTGATGCAGTTAATTAATTGGGATTATCTTCGATATAATAAACTAAAAAAAACTAAACTAAACTAAAAATAACCCAGATGAGAATAAAGGTGATGAGTGACATGATCATTCTTTTTTACATGGGATTTGAATCCTCCATGGGTCACAAAAAAATTAAGGTCCCTCATAAACTGTAGTATTGCTTTTTAAGTTTGTGAGTGAGGTGTTAGCATAATTACGACTTAGAGGCACTTTTAAGATTTAGGTGTGGCAGGTGTGAAAAAATGCTGTAAACTAAGAATGCTTTCAAAAATATAAATAATGATTGTTTATTTTTATCAATTTACAAAATGAAAAAAAACAAAAGAAAAATCTAAATCAAATCAATATTTGGTGTTACTACCCTTTGCCTTCAAACCAGCATCAGTTCTTATAGGTACACTTGCACAAAGTCAGGGATTTTGTAGGATTATAGTCAGGTGTATGATCAACCAATCATACCAAACAGGTGCGAAAGATCATCAATGTCACATGTAGGTTGAAACACAGTCATTAACTGAAACAGAAACAGCTGTGTATGAAGCTTAAAACTGGGTGAGGAACAGCCAAACTCTGCTACCAAGGTGAGGTTGTGGAAGTCAGTTTCATATCACAGGTCATACACCATGGTAAGACTGAGCACAGCAACAAGACACAAGGTAGTTATACTGCATCAGCAAGGTCTCTCCCAGACAAAGATTTCAAAGCAGACTGGGGTTTCAAGATGTGCTGTTCAAGCTCTTTTGAAGAAGCACAAAGAAATGGGCAACGTTGAGGATCGTAGACGCAGTGGTCGGCCAAGGAAACTTAGTGCAGCAGATGAAAAACACATCAAGCTTATTTCCCTTCGAAATCGGAATATGTCCAGCAGTGCCATCAGCTCAGAACTGGCAGAAACCAGTGGGACCCATGAACACCGATCTACTGTCTGGAGAAGTCTGGTCAGAAGTGGTCTTCATGGAAGAGTTGCAGCCAAAAAGCCATACCTCCGACATGGAAACAAGGCCAAGCGACTCAAGTATGCACAAAAACATAGGAACTGGAGTGCAGAAAAATGGCAACAGGTGCTCTGGACTGATGAGTCAAAATGTGAAATATTTGGCTGTAGCAGAAGGCAGTTTGTTCGCCGAAGGGCTGGAGAGCGGTACAATAATGAGTGTCTGCAGGCAACAGTGAAGCATGGTGGAGGTTCCTTGCAAGTTTGGGGCTGCATTTCTGCAAATGGAGTTGGTGATTTGGTCAGGATTAATGGTGTCCTCAATGCTGAGAAATACAGGCAGATACTTATCCATCATGCAATACCATCAGGGAGGCGCATGATTGGCCCCAAATTTATTCTGCAGCAGGACAGCGACCCAAAACATACAGTCCACTGTGTCCACAGTGTGTCCACTGTGTCCACATGTCCTGGAAGTGATGGTATGGCCCCACAGAGCCCTGATCTCAACATCATCGAGTGTGTCTTGGATTACATGAAGAGACAGAAGGATTTGAGGAAGCCTACATCCACAGAAGATCTGTGGTTAGTTCTCCAAGATGTTTGGAACAACCTACCAGCCGAGTTCCTTCAAAGACTGTGTGCAAGTGTACCTAGAAGAATTGATGCTGTTTTGAAGGCAAAGGGTGGTCACACCCTTAATGTGTATATATATATACACACATACACATATATATATACACATACACAGATATACATACACAGATATACATACACAGTATATATACACATATATATACATACACACATATACATACACACATATACATACACAGATATACATACACAGATATATACATACATATATATATATATATATATATATATACATATATATATACATATATATATACATATATATATATATATATATATATATATATATATATATATATATATATATATATATATATATATATATATATATATAGATTTATGCGAGATTAACGCTTGGTATTAAAAAAAATAGAAACGCTTATTGTTTGATTTATGGCCGTTGATGGCACCTGTAGTCTTGATCCAGAGGGTGGCAGAAGAATAAGCAAGGGAATCAGAAGAAGAAGCATGGTTGGCGTTGGGGAAAAACACAGTGGACCAAAAAGCGAAAGTGAAAGGAAATGGAGAAAGGACTTATGAACGGCAAATTTACTTTCAACACACTGCCAGATGGTTCTGTCGATAGGACAAAATTCATCTGCACGTACTGTCGACATGAAATGGGTTACCATCGAAGTACGTCGAGTCTCATATCATTTGCAAACCAAACAAATGGCAGATGCAGAGACGTCGATGTGCCGGCTATTGCGTGAGATGGGCGGAGGTGTCGATGACATGCACTGATGTGCGACCCACAGCCGAAGAATTTTAAAACCAGAAAATAGCTGATCACAGCAGTCAGTCAATCACTTCATCTGCGGACGTCAAGATGAGTGACTGGAAAGCCACTGAGATCCAGGAGATGCTAGCGTCTCAGGCTAGAGTCCTACAGAGTCTCTCTGAATGCACTTTACTAAGCCAATAGCCTCTACTATTGACAAATTTTAGTAAGTTTTGTCATTATCAAAATCTTATATCGCACAGCTATGGAAAATTACAGTCCATCAGTGTGGTCAACATCAACAGAACCAAAAGCATACAAATGAGGGACCTAGAGACCAAGTCTGAAGAGGCATGGCTATTGAGTATTTACTCCTGCAGCAGAGTCAGGAGGAGGAATATTGCAATAGGCCATCAGGACAAGATCCTTCATAGATTGCTGCATACACCCCAATCCTTTCATACTTTCTATCCTGGGATCTCTCCCTCTCGGTCGAGTGCAAAAAAGGAGTTTGGTTCCTACATACAATGCATCTGGAGCTGTCTTCTGATATTGACATTCTGGGAAAATGTCTCACAGGAAATTACCTACATTTTTGGAAAGAAAAAATAAATAAATCCTGGTTTGTTTCTGTTGGCCATATCAGATGAAGGGTTCACTTTGACGATTGTCCTGCAAAGAATATTCAATAAGCCTCTTCTGTTAGCAAGGACATGCAATTTATTTCAATGGATTAAGCCCAGACCTCTGACTGTTCACCAGTGGTATGGAGAAGCTGTCAACGTTTTGCAGATGGAGGTTCCAGCCTGAGTTTTCAAAGGGAATGAGAGGGGTTTTTGATAAGTTATGACCACCCTTTCTAAACATCCCCCAAACTGTACAACAGACCTAGTTTGCAGGGGGCATTGCAATGCCCACTGGCATCCCTTCATTAGCTCTATAAATGTTTAAGGCATTAGGTCTAAAATGGGACAACTTGTCAACAAATACAATTTTAGTAATTATTTTTGATAACTTGCACATTTGTTGGTTGAACGAGAGACCATAGTGAATATAGTTACAGTAATTATCCATATAAAATGTCATAACAATGGAACTATGTAGGCTGTGAACTACCAGTAAAAATCTTCCGGGACATAGTAATGGGACTAGTTTTATACATTAGTGTTATGTAATGCTTTACTGCTGTAAACACCTACATTACAGTTTTGAGTAGTCCAAACCATAACTTGTGGGTAGTGAGGACTTCACAGGCTGAAGAAATACAATGTTTCAGCCTCTATCAAAGCTGTTGCTAAGCAGGTTAAGTGTTTTTCATCTTTTATAAACTACAAAGTACAAATAAGAGAATATGTCATTTTGGAGTCTGACTAAAAGAAATCACATCCAAAATGTCTCAGTTTCTCACACTGTCTCAATGCGAACATTTTAATCAATGTTAGAAATTGTTCTGAACGTCTTTTCAAAGATGATGATAGACATTTTTTAAATCTTCATTAGAAAAATACTCACTGGGTATATATATCTTCTGACATTTTGGATACCATTATATCACAATATGGCACAGATTTAGTCTTTTTCTGATTTCAAAGGCTGAATTACAGTAAAATCATGTAATTCTAATACTTGCTTTAAGTCAATGAATTCACATTACTGAAGACTATTTATCATTGTGTTATTGTTTGCATAAGTGTCAATAGCAATCACTACAATATCTTCACAATATTAATATCGAGGAGTTTAGTCATAATTATTGTCAGTGTTTTCCCTATATGCACCTAGCAGCGGCGGGCCGCCGCTACTGAACTATGACGGCCACTGCTGATTTTTTAAAACATTTTTTAATGTGGAGAGAGAAGAGGTTCAGAGTGGGCTCAGTCTAATTTTAGGTTTAGGGGTTAGGGTGTTCTAGTATTTGTGTTATGTGATTTTACTATATGGTTGGTTGTTAATATTTTTTGTTAAATTTTTGTCAATAATTGTTTTAAAGATTATACTTTTACTGTGTTTAATGAAATGGTATTGTCCTAAAGCTTGAGACACCTCACATGTAAACTATACAGACATTTCCCCTGCTAATTAATGTGCACAAACGTACTGTTATGTACTTAAGCCTAAAGAGCCCCTCTGGTGCCGGCAGACACATAGAAACCTCCCAACAGGGTGCACCTTGTGCTTTGCTTTTGCACGCGGGTGAACATTCACCTCCACTGCGACAACTCCATCTTAAGGGAAAGACTGATTGTGATTTACATTTAAACTTAGCATTTATGTGGTACTTTTGAGAAGATTTCAAAATATCAAGGCATACATCATCTATCGCGATAAAGCCTAAAAATACCATGAAATAATTTTAAAGCTGCAGAAAAAGTGGATTTAGCCAGAAATTTGAATGAGAACAGCTCCCAGGTCCCTCCTCCTTCCTCTCCACTGTGCTGCAGCTGTCTTCAAAGTCCCTCCCCACAGAAGAGCCTGCTGTGCATGAGCAGGCTTGTAACTGATAACAGGGGATGCCAGATAAACAAGGATGCCGTATTCAAAATAACAACAACAACAACATTAGCCACGACTGTTCTTTAAATTACAATGACAAGTGCCTCATGGTAATCACTGTATACATCCCAAGTAACAATATTCCTTACATCGCGGAAGAGAGTTGACAGCAAATCATTACCCGTTGCAACATTTTTGCCATGCTGCCTATCTGAAGCATGAGTAACATTATTTCCCTAAACCAATTCAACTCCTTCAGAGCGTCCTGAACACAAAACACAAACACAAACGTTATAACTGCCCGGTCACTTGAAAGACACTTTCGCAAAACAGGTAGCCATAAAGACAAAGCTACACACTAGAGTTAGCTTACAAGCCAACAAGCTAGATTTACCAACAAGCTACGTATCTTATTCTACTGTAAGATCATAATGACATTTTAGAAAATACACCAAAAAAAGAGTTACATGCTACAACTTTAAGGCCATACACCCAGCCCTAGTCCACATTCATCCATTCTAGTAGAGCAGATTAATGGCATATTTCAAGAGAATCGTTCAAATTGGTATACAAGCATGAAATTTGGCACAGATACTCTCTAAGGGTCACTTTTTGGGAAAAAGGCGTTGGCCACCCAAAAATTCAACATGGTGGCCATTTTTTCAAGATGGCCGCTATCTCTGTCAAATGCTCATTATGTCAATCGTTCAAACAGTGATGTAGGCATAACATTTTGTGAAAATACTCTCTTAAGAATTTTTTTGGGGAAAACGGCGCTTGTCCCTTTTTCACCATTTTTCAAGATGGCCGCCATTTCTGTTGAATCCTTACATCAACTTTTCAAATGGTGATGCTATCATCAAATTTGGTACAAATATTCTTCAAGGAACATTCTCATGGAAAACGGTGTGTGCCACTCAAAAATTCAAGATGGAGACCATTTTCAAGATGGCCACCATTTCTGTCAGAGCTCAATTTAGTGTTTTAGTGTTAAGGAAGGTTTTGTTTAATAGAGTGAACGTCATTACACAACCAGGGCACACTGGTGACTTCACTGCTGTGGAACTCAGCATGGGGTTCAGTGTCAGCTGATCTAGTCTTACTTACACTGTAGTTCTTGACTAGTAGTAATAGTATAGCTAAGTTTAGTGTCCCAGATGCCTTCTACCAGCCCTTCGTCAATTAGCTAGTAATAGATGTAGTTAGATAGCCACACCTGAATTGACAGGTTGTGCCAGCGCGGGAGAGCCAAGCCAAGGGTAAGCGTGGCAATACGTGACTTGTTCATTTATGCTCACCTGGAAGGTGTACAGATCACACGGGACTTAAATGATACTTTGATGAATGATCGGGCTAGGTGTAGGTGACCTGAACCTAGTTGTATCCCATACCTGAATGTGTACTATGTCTATGATTGAGGTGCTTGGCAAACCTGGGACATTTTCCCTGAGGCCTCTCTCATCTTCAGCAAACAAAGTCAATACCCTCCTGTTCTGACTGATAGTGACCTGGAGATCCTTGAGAAGTTTGTGGTCCTGCTGTATGATCGATCAAGCACAGCTGTTAGTGTAGATGAGGCTAGACTTGAAATGTTTGCCCGAAAGCAGAGGCCATATGAAGCCATTCCTCCAACAAGAGCAGCTCTGCTTCAACACACTAAACATGCTGCATATCAGGCAGGCTGCATATGGGGTCAAGCAACCCAGTGTCAGCCAGAAGCAGAGAGTCCTGCTGACTGGGGATGGAAAAAGCTTGGTGAACAATGGAGGGTCTTCTGGACAGCAAATGCACAAAGTTGTGAACAACTAGCCACGTGTGGCTGCAAATCAGAGTGCCGTGGAAGATGCAAATGTTTTAGATTGGGTTTCACTTGCAATTGCAAATGTAAATAAAAAAGTAAGTAGACTGGCGGTGGGCCGAGAGCTAATTTCCGTATTCTGGACCGTGATGTATATGTACACCTTCCTGGATATGTTGCCCCTAATTCAACACTTGCTGACTGCCAAGCAGGGAGGCATTGGCTACCATTTTTAACAGTCTTTATTATGACTCGGCAGGGCACAACCTCTCAATCTCAGGTTGAATTTTTACTGGCCACTTCCTTTTTCTAACAGTGCCCCTTCCTCTCTTTGGACTGCACCTTGCCGTGGTGGAGAGGCTTGTGTACTCCAATGAACCTGCCGGCGGGGATTTTATATCCCTGGCAAGTTTAACTAAGCCGGACAGGTCAAAGGAGAGAAGGCAGACAAAGCAGTCATTATGACTTTTTGACAGAAATGGTGGCCATCTTGAAAATGGACAAGCATCTTTTTCCATTAACATGTCCTTTAGAGAGTATTTGTATCAAATTTTATGCTTGGATCACTGTTTGAATAATTGATATAATAAGCATAAGCAAGCAACATGTTCCCTGAAGAGTAATTCTGCCTAATTTTATGCTTGCATCACCATTTGAACAATTGAAACAAATTAATATTCGACAGGAACGGTGGCCATCTTTAAAAATGGCGGACATCTTGAATTTTTGCGGGACAAGCACCTTTTTCCATTAACATGTCCTTTAGAGAGTATTTGTGTCAAATTTTATGCTTGGATCACTGTTTGAATAATTGATATAACAAGCATTGAATAGCAATGGGGCCATCCTGAAAAATGGCCGCCATATTGAATTTTTGAGTGGCCAATGCCTTTTTCCAAAATAGTGGCCCTTAGAGAGTATCTGTGCCAAATTTCATGCTTGTATACCAAAGTGAACGATTTTTTTACTAATCTGCTGCACTATTCACAAACACACACATTTACACACTGGTGGCAGAGGTTAACATGCAAAGAGCCAACTGCTCATCAGAAGCAATAAATATTCATACACAAACTGATGGATGAGCCACCAGGAACGAATTGAGGTTCAGTATCTTGACACTTCTAAATGTAGACTGCAGGGACCAGGTATCAAAACACCATCCCTCCAATTAGTGGATAACCTCTCTACCTCCAGTGCCACAGCCACCCTAAATGCTGGTGCTACAAAACCTGCTGAGCTCCAAATCCTCAACAAATGGAAGATGGAACAACAGAAAAAAAAACAAGAGATGTTTCAAACCAAAATTATAGGATAAGTTCAACTGGGTGCCCACTACAAATGTGCTGCAGGCAAAAGTAACAAATGATAGCAAATCATAGTATTTGTGTTTCTTTGCTGTTTAGATATAGTTTATATATTGCTATTCAAAACACACAGTATGTCGTGTAGGAACACAAGCCCTTTTGTCCTGTCCCTTAACGAGGTCCTGTTTTGCCATGATTATCTTTGACTTAAATTAGCTCCTTCCTCCGAGTTCCTAACCTCTTGACCTGGCAGATCTTCTCATCTCCACAGAGTAGGAGGATGTTGTTTTCTTGCTATAAACAGATCACCAGAGACCTTATTCTATTAATTTACAACAACTAAGCACAATAGAGTTCTCTTTCTCCACATCAAATCCCTTCTGTGATATTCCAATCCCACAGCAGTCTCTATACTCATCCAAATTCCAATACGTTCTGAATAACTATTAAACTACAATTTCATTTTCTTAATTTTAGCAGATTCCCAAATAGCCTAAGAAGGTCATACAGTAGATCTTTCCCATGTTATTATCAAGCCCAAATGAAGTTTATTACTTAATGAGTTTGAGGTCTGGGAGAAACCAGCCCCTCCCTTTGGTGATGGGGACAGACTTTCAGATCATTCTGCTTTGTGTGATACTTGTTTTATTTACCAGTTAAATGTCTGATATCTTTTGTTAAGATAGAACTACAAGAAATATGTATCCTTGGTCCTACTGTGTATCCTTTATTGTTTTATGTCTTAATCAGGTTATAATTCTTTTGAATGATAAGTGATCATAATCATGTTGCATCTTACCATGAAGGCAGAAATTCGACTTTTAAGATGGTGAAGTTTTCTGGAAGGTTAAACATTATTTTGAAACATTAAAACAACAACTTTTGTGAGCCTAAACTCAGGACACAGAAAGAGGGACTGTCAGCCAGCCCCCCCCCCCCCCCCCCCCTTTTCAGTCTGGTCATAAAAACAGAGAGACATGCTTTGCTTCTGTCTCTTCTGGCACTTCTACTTCTGTCTGCCTTCTGTCTGTCTTCTTCTTCTCTCTTCAGCTCTTGTTTCTCTTCTTTTCTTTTCACTTCTTTTCTTTCCTTTTTATTTTATTTTTAAAGGAGTCATCACCTGGTTTTTTACATATCCAGTCCCTCTTGGATCGCTTTGGATCAATTCTTAAAAGTTATTAGAAAAAAAATAAATAAAAAAAAATCAAACATAGAGCTTGTTCTGACACTTTTTCATACTGCGACTTTCTCACGCGAGATTATGCGCGAGGTTTTGACCGGTTCGGATGTGCATTGTATTAATATGTAATGAGGCGCGCGTTGATTGGCCGCAGGAAGGACAGAGCCGGAATGGGGGGCGAGCCTGCATGCACACACAGACTCCAAAACATAAACAGTCCCCTGTCATGGCGCACACACTAAATGACGAACCTTGCGCAATTCACGCATTTATGTACGAGCCGGAGTCGGAAACCGAACGGGAGAGTGAAGAGGCAGAGACGGTGGAAGAGACACGTTTACAGCAGGATGTCTCTGAATGGTAAAATCTTTTTTTTTTCCTTCTTACTTTTCACACTCGTGTTTTCATTGTAAGACCTGAGTTTTAATGCTGGCGGTCACGATGTATGGTGTGAAAATGACAGAGAAATAAGCAGATTTGGCGTGCTCACTCAGAAAGTCTGGCTGAGGACGGCTGTGAGCCGATGCTTATGCAAGTAGCCTCCTGTGGAAACATCACCACAGGAGCAGAGTCAAAATCTCGTGCTTTAGGAACGCGCACTATTGTGCGCTATTCCTGTTCGGAAAAAGAGCCAAAGTGAAAAAAATAAGCCACTTTCAAACTCCAGCTTTTCAGGCAAGTTTCAACAGAGGTCCAACACCAATATGCATGATTTAACGAGAGAAATTGTGATTTCCGGGTGATGACTCCTTTAAAGTAATCTTTACTTTTATTTTTGCAACAAGCTCTAAGAAAAGCGAACTGAATCACTACTTTGAGTGCTTTACTATTATCCATGTTTCTAATAGAACAAATACTTTTCTTTTTGATTTTTGATTTTAATATACAGTTTAAGTATCACCGCCTGATCCAGAAGAAGTTGAATTAGTTTAAGAATCAGAACTTAAGAACCACCACTTGAAACAACAAAGAAAAAGTATTTTTCAAGACTATGATCATTTGATGAAGAACGTTGCAGTCATTGTCTGCTTCAGAAGTCTTGAAAGGAGTCTCCAACAAAAGAGACTTTGGGCTCTATCTTAACGATCTGAAACGCAAGTATCAAACGCAAAACGCAAGTAGCTTTGTGGGCGGATCTCAGACCAAATCTAAAATGGGTTGGTCTGAAGTAGCTACATTAGTCATGGGTGTGGTTTGGGCGTAACATGCAATAAACCAATCAGAGCGTCATCTCACATTCCCTTTAAAAGCAGGCTCGCTTGTTCCATGGCGAATTGCTATTATAATGGCGAATTTGCCAGGCGCACGCCAGGAGCGGTTCACAGCCGAGGAGACCGACGTTCTCGTCAGGGCTGTAAAAGACCAAGAAGTGGCATTGTATGGGGATGGGAGAAATCCATCCATATTAGCTTTGATTAAAGGGGCGTGGGAGGAAATTGCCACAATTGTTTCTAAGGCTGGCATCCCCATGACATTGCACCAAGCCTCGGGAGCAGTGCGCACGGGCCGAGCAGTGCGCAATGGCCAACAGATGAGGGAGCAGCGCAAACACCAAGGTGCAGAGGATCCAGACCCACTACACGCCATGGCAGCATTGTCAGACAGGACCGCACTGTCCGGGATGCAGCAAGGTATTAATGCCCGTCTTGACCGGGTAGCAATGTTGCTGCGGCCTCTCAGGCACATCGCCTCAAGTCTCCAAACACACCACCTGCTCCTGTTGTGCCCCATCCTCCTCCTCCCCCAACTCCATCTCCGTCCACCTGCTCCACTAGGTGCACATCGCGCATTGCCACTCCCGGACCCTCGCGGCTACAGCAGGCACGTTGCATATCAGAGGGAAAAATAATGAGTTCTTCTGTTTAAATCTTTTCAATTTTTTTTGTATGGTTAGCAAAAACAGGAACTGCTTCCTTGTAGATGAGAGAAGCAAAGTGTATGCAAGTTGAGCACACACTACATTATGGCCAAGCATGCGCATTAAAATAGCATCTGAATAAGCGCCACTAACTTTAGACTAGGTTGTTGCGGAATTGTTTTCTCAAACAGCAAAATAGCACCAGTGAACGTTTGCGCCGGAACACGCCTCCTGTTTTCGCTGAACCGCCCTGGGAGCGTAAATTCATTCCCTAATTTAAGGACGTGTGTCTGTGGAGGGAAAATTCCAATGTGCGCCGAATGCAAGATAGGAATAACACAAGCGCCAATGTACAAAGTCAATTGCGCTCAGTGCAAGATAGAGCCCTTTGTGCGCTCCCAGCCGTGACCAACTCTGCCCCACCCGCGTTATATTCAATATATAAAAACACGACCCTCTAACTTTACCATCTGCCGACGGTCACATAACTTATTTGCTTTGCTTATTAGTCTTTACATTTTCTGTTATCTGTTGTTGTTCGTCTAAAATTGTCATTTAATTTATTTTACCCCAAATTATTTTGTCAATAAACATATATAATCGTTTGTCTTTGTCTGGAAATTAATTTTAATGTGGAGAACCGATGGATACGTGCAAACTGTTCAAGCCAAACTTACAGTTGAATTTTGAATAATTTCCTTCGGATTATTCAAAATAGCTAAACAACAAAGGTGGTGCCCCATTTATGAGTGTGTTATCAATCGCCAGTGATTAATTACCCTTATTATCAAGCAGCTATATCCCCTACATCCGGTAGTTGTGATATGGCAGGAATTCTGTAATATTAGCAGCCATGTTGGAAGTAACACATAAGCATATCATAAGCTCCAACTGAAACGTTATTGCATCATCAAAAAGTTCAAATTGACTGTGTGCTCTGAAAAATACATAAATACAAAATGTATAGATAGATAGATAGATAGACAGATAGACAGATAGAGTTTCGTAATCATCATGTGACTGGCAGCAGTAGCAAACCTTTGTTGTGCATATCCATCTTCTTAAGCAGGTCGTATCGAATAGGCTGGACGGCTTTCAGACATAGCCTATGAATGTTGGACGGAGTATCGTCTCCAGCCAGTGTTGTCAGGTCAATACATGTGACAGCCTTCAGCAGCCAGGCTGCCTGTAGGGAAAACAAAGAAATGGCCTCCAACATCAAAATGAATATTTGTACTTTGTCTCCATCTAAAGAGCTTTAACTCACTGCATTGGGATGCTTTATCGAACAAACAGCACAGACATTAGGGAGACATCAGTTCTGTTTTTGTTTTTGTTTTTTTGATTGAGGGTAAGGGTTAGTACCTGTGGGGCTGGTAGATAAATAGACATACTGAGATAATATGAAATTGTCAACTAGTTTTATCAAACAATTCAATTCTAAATTTTCTGGATCAGCAAAAAAAAACCCCAGACATTTCTATAACAATAATAACAACAACAATAATAATAATAATAATAAATATATAATTATCTGTTTAAGTTGAACAGGCTTGAAGTTATCATGTCCAAGTATGTACAGTGTAACATAAACTGGATGCAGTTGAAAGTAGAGCTCTACCTGCCACTGTTTCTTGGGGATCTTTTGTCCTTGGATGTGCTGAGCTCTCTTCAGGACAGCCTGTGTGTTCACTCTCACTTTTGATACCCACTCCAGATCTGCCATCCATGAGAAGGAAATGTTGAAGAAAATCAAAAAATGGTTAAGTAAAAAGAAAGAATGTTTAAAATAACAACTACAACTGCAAGCAGTAATGAACTAGGGCTGGGCAATATGGCCTTTTACTAATATCCCGATATTTTTAGGCCATGTCACGATACACGATATATATATATAGATATTTTCCGTTAGCCTTACATTAACACTTTGATGCATACAATCATGCCAGTATGATGATTCTACGTGTCTACATTAAAACATTGTTCATACTGCATTAATATATGCCGATTTTAAACATTCATGCCAAAAGGGTAAAATCACAACTAAAAGAATTTATCAAAACTGTATTTATCAAACAGTTATCAAGCAGTGGCAAAACATGTCATTTCAAAGTGCCTTTTATGCATGATGTAACTAATATGACGTATCAAAATAACGCTAAATTAAAGTGCACATTTTGTGGATAATGCCAGTACAATATTAAAACAAATAAATAAATTAAAGTGCCTATTTGTGCATGATGTCACTAATAACATTTCGATACTAAATAAAAGTGCACATTTCAGGATAATGCCACTAGCATGTTTTTAAAGAAATACATGCACTTTTGTGCAGGATGTCACACAGGTTATTTCAAAAAACAGTAAAATAAAGATTTGCTGCATAACAGGAAATGAAATGGTGAAAATAAAAGGTTCACAGCTTTAGTTTTGGTTTCTTCTGTATGAAATGTATGGCATAAATATAAATAAATATCTGCGACTAGGTAGATTATATCTTGGGTCAAGTGTGTTGATGAGCTTTCTGAATCCGGGCTTTTCAACCAGACTCACTGGGGCCATGTCTTTCGCTATGTGGTAGGTTACTGTGGACGTTATCCCCTTTTGTTTTTGACTATTTTTGTCGTATGGTGTTGTTCTGGAAAAGACGACGCCAGACTCAACTGTGTCAGTGCTGGTTGCTTCGGCACTTTCTTTGATATGGCACTGGCCGGAGATGCGCTCGGCGGGGTTTCAAGCACTCTTTATTTTCTAGCGGGTGGGATCTCAAATGGTGATATAAATTTGTTGTACTACCAACTTTTGTGGTGACGCTTTTGCGGCATACTTTACATATTAAGTTTATTTGTTCAACGTCCTCCCTCTTGTATCCAAACCACCGCCAGATGATGGATCCTGCGTTGTTTATCTTGGGAATTAATTCTCCCTCCATTTTTCATGGCACCTGGTGCTGCCACTACCTGAGATCTCTGCTGCTACATGCTGCCTGGCGTATGACGTTGCACGCACGACAGAATGTGATGTACGTAACTAGGTGCGCTTGTTTTTTCTCTCTGTGCGGGGAGATGAAAAAGAGTGAGAAAAACCTGTAGTTCGATGCCTGCAACTAAAAGCAACTGCGTGACAATTGAATGTATAATCGAATATTCACGACATAGGCCTAGTAATTTTCTACATCCCACAGACAAGCCGCGATACATCGAGTATATTCGATATATCTCCCAGCCCTATTATGAACGTGGGCCAAGCCCCCCGACGCACCGCAGAGCCCACAGAAGTTGGCCCCTAAGGATGATGGGCACGGGGCAAAAATGAGGACGCAGGCCAAGGTCTGAGCCGTGGTATTCGCTGTAATGGTAAGTGCATCGGAAGTGCAAAAGGCTGAATGTGTGCTGATTGGGATTTGTTGTATTAAATCACGCCCACTTTGACCAATCGTTATTTAACTATATGGCTGGCCTCAGGAGTGACCCCACATCAGTACTGTTTCATTACATTTCTATTAGTGCAACAAAAAATGAGAGTGGCAAGGAAAAATGCATTGATGTTGATTATTGTGTAGGCCTACATTTTCCAAACGCACTGTTATCCATCTGTCTTGCATATGTGAGAAGTGAACTAATGTTACAGAACCTGTGGAGCAGAAAGAACTTTTTGTGAGGAGCTACAGAGGTGACTGTTAGCATGTTGGACGTAGCACAGTAACATTGAGTTTTTGTTTTAAATATTACCTGTTTAAAAGGTTACATTAGATATTTGTTGACCACCATTATATACTGTATTTCTTTAATACCACACATCAGTGGTGGGCTGTCAGGGCCAGCAAGGCCTTCTATGCGGGCCTAAACACCTTCAGAATCAATGACTTGTGTTTTAATATATTGTTTTCCATAAATATGTATTAAATTATTTCCAATAGTCTATTCTCGTCATTTCATAGCTTCTCTCTTAATGCACTGCTTCCACTAGTGTATGTTTATGTTAGAGCTTTTATCCAATCATAATTCAGCCATCATGTGTTGCCAGGGTCAAAGAAATCTGCCCTGATGCCTTCAGATCGATAGTGCTGGCGTATGTAGCTCAAAGTAAGTGGCAATGAAACGGCTGCTTTAACCAATCAGATTTCGAGTTGGCAACACCAAGGCCATCTAGCAGGCGTCCACTGACGTCGGCATTTTCACGTCCTATAATTGGATGGGCGGAGAGGGACTAGTCAGAGCCAGCAAAGCATCTATCATAACCGGCACAAACTTGCTTGTAGATTCAATATCCAGTGTTGTGCATGAACGCGTTCAATGAATGATCGTTCATGAACTCTTTTATATTTTTGGGGAACGTGAACTGAACGCACGTATTTCTGCCTGATGAACGTTATTGTGAAAGTGTTCATTCTGGCGTTTGTGAACGGCGCGTTCTCACAGTTTAACTTCGTTCAAGACAGTACCAGATTTTCATCGAGCCTTCCAGGCGAAAACTGGCTAAAACACACCGTGAACAGGCCTTAATATGTAGCGGAAAAACACTTCTGGCTGTTGTGTATAAAAACGACGCTGGACGAGAGGTTTGAGCAACTCGCTTTACTTTCGATCAAAACGAAACTTAACTATTTCAGACAGAAACAGCTGCATACAGTGCAGTGAGGCTTTACCAAACGAACACAGATTAATTCGTCCTGAACAGACATAACACTGGCAACACCAGCCACCACAGAGTCGCACCGCAGCATACGTCATCAACATGTGAAGCATGGAGGCAAAAACACATGAAGGCAGCAGCACTATCTCAGACTCTGCCGCCACTTATAATACAGCATCTTGTATGATTACTTAAAACAATTTAATGAGAAGGTCAGTGATGATCCAGGCGGGAAAAATCTGACCCTTTTGTGTAAACTTTGCCCACCGGGTTTCAAGAAGCAACTCCGTACATCAACAACGTCAACAGCAAGCCTGAAACGGCACATTGAACTAAAGCACCAGGCCAGCCTTTAAAGGTATGTGCCAGTAAATAAAAAATCAAAAGACACGGCAGCCAAAACAGATCCTTTACCACCCAAATCACATAAAAGGCGTACAGTAGCGGCTCCGCTGTCTTCATCTCCCAGTCGCAGGTAGACAACCTGGTTTTGTGATATATTGTCAGAGACCTGCAGTTTCAGTGTTAAAGGTCCCATATCATAAAAAACATGTTTTCTCTGCTCTCTACATATATAAGCTGGTCTTCCCTGAGCCTGCCAACTCCCATCATGAGGAAAACAAGGAATTCCTGCATGGTCTCTGCAGCCCACCCACTGGAAAAACGGGGCTCCTACAGGCTGTTCAGAATCTGCTCCTTTCGTTACGTAATGAAAGGAGTCATTATCATAGGCTGACCTCCTTTGAGCAGTGATAGGAGATATCAGAGAGGGGGGCGTTCATCCCCGAGGTGAAGTTCGGTGTGTCCTGTGGTGAGATAGCAGTGAGATAGCAGTGTTTCACAATGTTGTCGCTCAAAGCTAGACACGCAAATTGCTCAGTTGTTGGTTGTACAAATCAACATAAGTGCCTATATTCTGTCCCAACTACAGAAGAACAGAAGAGACAGTGGTTGCGTTTCGTTTTTAATGACAACGTGCAGGCTGCGGTTCGTGTTAGCTTGCATGTGTGTGCTAACCACTTCACATCGGACTGCTTCAGTAACGAGGGTCAGTACAAAGCGGGCTTTGCCTCGACACTGACCCTCGTAAAAGGATCAGTCCCAACCATAAGGGACCCAGCTACTGCACCTGAGCCACAGGTAAGTGTCGCCACGTTTTGATAGTATTTACAGTTGCATACGAGTACAGTGAAGTCAGCTGGAAACTGGCTAACTAGTTAGCTCCGCTCCGCTCCGCTAATGTTATGCAATGGCGTTTGAAGCGAGTTTCATGTTAATAATATCACAATGGAGCTTGGTTGTCACAGTAAAAAGTCTGGAAACGTGCAGACTGGAGACAGAGACGATGTGAACAGTGTCCAAGAGTGTGGAGACTGTGTTGGAGACATATAGCTTTCGCTAGCTGTTTTTAGCTAACATTAGCGGTTTTTAGCTAGCTATTTTTAGCTCTGGTCAGTGGGGGATGGGAGCCGGGTGGTACGGCTGTATAAGCAACACAAATTCCTTTGTGTTGCTTATACAGCCGTTTTTTGTACACAGGCCAGCACATCAAGTGCATCCATTCAACCACCGGCATCAAGGGATGTCGCATGCCAAACTGATCCACTGGACAGGCGTACTGTAAGCACGCAGCTATCCATTAGGACTCTTCAGCCCCACTTTAGAAGCGAAGGTATGTACAAAACATCTTCAGTGTAATATGTTTTGATGAAGTTTGTAATCCTCGTAATTTTCTTGTGTCATTGATGTAGACTTTTTTAGTAAAATTATATTGTTGTTTACAGGTGTTCAAGCTACTGTGTCCTGCAAGGATTTTGGTGTTGGCACATCCACTGAAGACCCTTTATGTTTTTCTTCAACGCCTGTAAAGAGACCCTCAAAGAGATCTCGTCTAGACTTTGAAGAAGAGCTGGAGCTGGAGGATGATCCATTAGAGGGCAGCTCTTCAATGGCAGCTTCGAAGGGGCAGGATCCCACCTATGATCCTGCAGAGTCTGTCACAGCGCTGTCAGAGTCAACAGTTTTGTCGTAAGTTAGCCAATATATCAATGTTTGTGTGTGTTATTGAGTGCACATGTGGTGATGGTGGTTCACTACATACAATAGTCCTGCCATAAAGTGAACATACATTTTTCATCATTGTATTCATCTTTGTTCGCTTCAGTTTTGTTGGAAGAATTTTAGACGGATTCATGTACATCTTACGATGTTCTTTTGGCTCCTGATGTTTTATTTTTCAAATTAGTACAGTTTAACTGTCCAGGAGATTTCCTACAACCTATATGACTATAATTTTCATTGTAGGACTGTTTACATCAGTAGTTGTGCCTATGTTTATGTGCATAAAAAGACATATAAAGACCAACTGGAAAGAGTGTAATGGTTAAGAGAACACTACCGGAGGGAACTCAAACTGATTAATTGCTAAATGTGTTTTCCCTTTTTATGATATAGACAAGAATCATCCACGCCCACCCACAAGATAAAAAAATACATTGTGTATGAGAGCTGCATTATGGAGTTGTTTGCTGCGTGTCCTGTCTGCACGCGGGCATGTGATATGAGTACCCGAAATCTGGGGACATTCCTGTCCGTGGAGCAGCGATGCCCCCATTCCGAGTTCTACAGACACTGGAATAGCCAGCCTATCCTTGGGAGCACACCAGCTGGGAACCTCCACCTTTCGGCAGCTGTGTACCTGAGTGGTGCATCCTTCGTAAAAGTTGCACAGGTAAATGATGTGCAACTGTATTGCCTACAGTTCTGATTATTGCTCTGAATATGAAGTATTTCTGATCAAGTTACATGCATTATGTCAACAATTTTTTTTTTCTACCAACAGGTCTTCAAGGCAATGGAGCTGCAACTTTGTCAGTACAACACATTTCGCCGGCATGCCAGATCTTTCATTGAACCTGCAGTCATTCACCAGTGGAAAACATTACAGGATGTGATGCTGCAGCGGCTCAGTCAGGAAAGCAAAGTTATACTTGGTGGCGACATGAGAGCTGACTCTCCAGGTATTCACATATCAGTGAAATAGTGCAGTTTGTCCAGGATTGTGATATATTGTTAAGTTCGGAGTAGAGTGACATTATGAAAATGCCACATATAATAAGATATGTGATGACTAAGAACACATTTTTTTCAGGACACTGCAAAATTTGGGAGTTATACAATGATGGATCTTAACTCAAACACAGTTTTGGACATCGAGTTGGTTCAGGTGAGTGGTTAAAATTCAAATTGTAACAAGGTTATTCAGTGAAATTAGAAAATGTCCATTTGGCTTATGCTAATACAATTTATTTTGTTTGTTTTTTTGTGCCGGGGCAACAGAGCAATGAGGTTGGTGGTAGTTACCACATGGAAAACGAGGGCCTGAGGAGGAGTCTGACATTGCTGGAAGAACGTGGCATTAATCTTGACTGCATTGTTACCGACCGTCATCCACAAATTCAAAAGTTCCTCAGGGAGAGAAACATTACCCACTACTATGATGTGTGGCACATGGCAAAAGGTATATTTCCCTATTTTCATCTGCATCCATCCACATAATAGCTGCTCCTAAAAGTTCATTATGCACAAAGCACTTTTCTGTGCACATTACATGTGAGTAACATGAAAGGAAATCTGTGTCCTTACAGTAACATTGTAAAGTTATGAGTAAATTAAGCAGAAGAAAAAAAAAAAAAAAAAAATGAGTCAATTAGTATCACATGTTTTGAAATTGATTATGAAATGCTGTAGCTGACTGATCAATCAATTTTTAATGAAAGGAATTTATCAATATGAACTTTAGGGATTTCAAAGAAAATGGACAAGATCAGTAAGGAAAAAGAGTGTCAGAAACTACAGAAGTGGATGAGAAGCATCAACAATCACATCTACTGGACTGCAGCTACCTCATCAACTGGGCCAGAGAGAGTGGCAAAATGGACCTCAATCCTGAACCATGTGCAGGACGTCCACACACATGATGACCCTCTGTACCCCTGGTGCCTGCATGCGGTCCACCAGACACGGGACAAAAACAAATGGCTCAGAGCAGGTGTTGTACTAATAGATAGACTAAAATTTACTACCCAATTTTTCCTCAGTTTTAAATAGTGATCACACATTTTGTATAAAAGACACCTACACCTAGTGATGTGATATTATGGAAATTCATCACAAATAATGTCTGTAACATGTTTTACTTTATTGTATTTTAAATTATGCATGTGTTATTGTTTGTAGGTACTCCGGCTTTCTACAAATTAGAAAAGCTGTTGACCAACAAAAGAACTCTGAAGGATGTGGCAAAACTGAGCCCTCACCATCAGACTTCATCTGTGGAGGCATTCCATAGTGTGATCCTTCGCTTTGCCCCGAAAAATGTGGTTTTTCCCCTTTATTGGAATGCTGTGCAGGTAAATCAAATTAGGGTTACTTCAAACTTTGTGAGATGCAGCCTAAACTGTGCTTTAGCATGATCACCTGTGATTTTGTCTTCCATGTACTTCCAGACTGTACCTGGCTGCCATGTATTACAATGAAAATGCAGACAGACCACAGGCCAAAACCCAGGAAGGTGTACCTCTCTTCAAGGTCTACTTTCCAAAGGCTATGAAGGGACAGTGCAGAGCCAAACCCCACAAGACACAGCCAACATTCCGTTAGTGTTAAAATCTTTTAATTTTTTTAACCAAACATGTTTTGAACTTGTTGTACTGGAAATTGCTCTCACGTGTTAAAAGATTTTCAAAAACAAAACACAATAAAAACCCTGTCCTTACAAATGAATAAATAAATAAATTAGTGGCAAGTACCAGGATGTATTTAGGACATTTGTATTGTTTTGTAAAAAAATAAATAACAACAACAGCAATAATAACAAAAGTAAAAATTATCTTTGTGCTTCTGTTTTATGAAACAGGGTATGTTGCTGACATGATGGACCTCATATTTGCCAAAGTCTTTGTGGACCCTACACCATACATGAATGCCATGTTGGCCATCCCAGTCCCAGAGGATTTGACTGCCCAGTATGAGCATCCTGACAAGGAGGAGTTCATTGCCAGTTATGTGTCCAGGTTCAACCGAGGGCCAGTCTAAATCCAACGTAGTGGCCTTCGGCATCAGGAAACTCTCTGCGGATGTGTAGGACCACACAAACTGGAATGACTGCCCGGATTCTGCCTCCCAAGAGGCCCCAGCACCAGCTCACAAAACTGCGATAAGCTAGATACCTGTAACGACTATAAACAATGGACACAATATTTAGTCTTGCAGAAATGTATTAATACTGTGTATTACAATTTTTTGTAATGTTGATTGCCTGATAGGCTTGCCCTGTGTTTAAATTATTGTTTAATTATTGTTTTGGGGTGGTTGTTTTATGTAAATAAATGCTTGTGTGTCTACAGAAATGACCGCGTGAATACATAAAAAAAATATGCACAACATCTGTTTATGAAAACTATACAAATGAAGAAATAGCAAATCCAATACATTAAACTGTACTTAAATTTGTCATGTGTTACTGCAGTTGCAAAATTATGGCTGCTACAGCAAAACAAGAGATGATAACATCTTTGGTTTTTATTCTTTGACATTTTACAAAGAATGACTTACTGGTGTATTCCTCTCAGCTGTAGAGGACCATAGTCAGCTCTGTATATTTGACAGGCATTCTGCAAGGAGTAAACATTGAGGCACACAGGCTCCAACCCAGGATGGTCAGTCATACATGACACCTCCTCATCGACCTCTTGTAGACGTCTGGTAACCTACAGTAAATAACAAACAGAAAATGTCATTGTAATTTATAAGTGTAAACAGTAGCCAAATTGAGGCAAATAACTTTTCAGTTTAGCTGTGCGATTGCTACCTGTGGTATCTCCAAACAGCAGACATTTTCAACTTCCGTGGGCATAGTTGCACAGTTTCCACAGGAGCACCTATCCAAACAACAGAAGTTGAAGATTTCACAAACAAGAAATATCTCTGCAACCACAAGGTCTATTTGAATAATTGTGGTGTTGTAGTAAAGGGAACACTTTGAGATGTGTAAATATCAGTATGTGTTTTGTTTTTTTTACACGTCTGCCGTTTAATTTGACGTGCAACGTGACTATTATTTCATGATTAGTGCGATGGTGGCACTGTGTTAGCTCTGTATCTCTCATTGTCCCCCAATTGTGAGACTCTCGTTTGTGACAGAGAACTGCACAGTGCCTCAAATTTCAAGAAGACGTGTTTATGGTGCTTTGTAACGGGGTTAATTCAATATAATATGAACAACTATAAGTTACCCTTACTGTTAGCAGGACCTAGCATTAGCTACACATGGTAGCAACTGTAACAACACATACGAACAAACTAACATTATTTAGACACACTAACCATTCTGAAACGTCCTGCTGCAGCCGCAGAGTCTGTGTTTCTTCAGGAGCCTCTCCTTCTGGGTCCAATTCTGGTTCAAATTGGAACGGTTGAACGACAGTATCTCGCCGAGCCATAGCGATACATCCACCGTAAACATTAGTGCATGCTACCAGTAGCGTAAGCGGCATCCTCTCCCTGAGAGGGGCGTGTCGCAGGTAAGGCCATCAAGCAAGGCTCTCCAAGTAGGCGTTGACAGACGGAGCTCATTAGCATTTAAAGGTGCAGGCACAGAAACAGACTGTTCGCAGGGAGTGCTCTTTTGAGCAACTTTGAGGCAGCTGAAATTCAGGACCACTCATGGGTTTGGGGCATTGCATATCGAATACCGAGCTGTTAGACCTCTGACAGCTGTGTGAAATTGATGAAAAACAGTATGATATGGGACCTTTAAAACTGATAAATAGCTGTCTGTGGTTCTATATGGGCTGTGGCAATCATTTAGAAAAATAGCTCGCAGCATATTGAAGAAAAAAAAAAGTTTTTGAACTGTGAACTTAGTTCAACATTTTGAATTATGAACTATGAACTGAACTATTTCATTTTAAAATGTGTGAACTGAACTTTGAACTAGTTCATGTAGAAAGTGAACTTTCCCAACACTGTCAATATCTGTTTACAATGGCGAACGGAGGAAAATAAATTGATTTGGTCGCAGATATGCTAACCAAACCATTATCAAGACAGACTTTTCAAGAAAAGCTGGACATTGTGAAGATCAGTCGGCCAACCTCAAAGCTAGCAAGCCTGTCCCATGCGGGAAAGGGGTTTGTCTGCCACTTTCAAGTCGGTAACTACGAGCGGTACCCTTGGCTCACAGCCTCCGAGGAGCACTGCAAATTGTATTACTGGGAATGCCTGTTATTTGCAACTGATCGACTTGGTGTTTGGAGCCACAGTGGGTTTACAAACTTGAGTTGTCTAACCAAGGCAGCAGGGAGACACCAAAGCACGGCTGGACACTTACAAGCAACGGTGGTTTTGAAAACTTTTGGGGAGACCCGAGTAGATCTACAGCTCAAAGAACAAGTGCGCAGGGAAATGGAGCTCCACAACAAAAAGGTGAAGAAAAATAGGGAAATCTTGTAAAGACTGATAGATTGTGTAATATTTTTGGGCAAACAGGAACTTTCATTTAGAGGACACGATGAAAGCGCTGGATACACCAATAGAGGCAACTATTTGGAGCTTCTTTCTTTCCTGGACAACACAGACTTGCATTACCACCTGACCACTAATAAAGTGTTTTGTGGGACGTCAGGCAAAATACAAAATGACCTGATTAGTGCTATTGCTGAAGTGGTGGGAGAAGAGATGAAAAGGAAGATTAATAAAGCACCCTTTGTCTCTGTTATGGTGGACGAGACAGCAGACGCGAGTAATGCAGCACAGCTCGAACTGGTCCTGTGTTATGTGACGGACGCAGGTGTCAAGGAGCGGTTCGTCAGATTTGAAGATGTAACTAGTGGCAAGCAAGCCGATGACATTGCTGCTCTTATTGTCGGGTTTCTTGGAGGAATATGAATGTCTAGTTGTGGCACAGTGTTACGATGGTGCAGCGGTCATGTCATCTGGACTAAATGGGGTGCAGGCTCAAGTTAAGGAGAGGGCACCTATTGCCTTATACACTGCCACGCAGATCGACTGAATTTAGTACCGACTCAAGGGGCCTCAAAGCTGAAAGAATGCGAGATCTTTTTTGCCCACCTAGATGGCCTTCTCCGGATCCCCTAAGCGCACCAATTACCACCAACTCTTTCTCTTGTGGCACCAACGCGGTGGCAATACACATCGAGATCGGTCAGTGCAGTGTTTGAGAAGAGAGATACTCTAAAGGAGCTGTTTGACCACATACTGGAACATCATGATGAGTATGACGAGACTCATTGCGTTGTGCTGATGGATTTAATACACGTCTGGATGATTTTGAGTTTTGTTTTTTGCTCCACACATTTAATGGCATTTTTGAGTATTCAGATGTGCTTTTTGCAATACTTCAGAGCCAAACATTGGATGTACAATTCTGTCTGGCAAGAGTGAAGGAGTTTTGTGACACCATTGAGTGAGAGAGGGTCCGGTTTGATGAGCTCTACGAGGCCACTGCACGCATCTCAAGCGCTCCGAGCGCACGGAGGGGCCCGGCAAAAGGAGACGTTCGCGCACACTACCAACAACTCCACAGCAACATTCTGGACAAAATTCTTTGCCAGATACGGAATAGATTTCAAGACCACGAACAATTTATTTTTCTGTCCCTCCTCGTCCCCCAGCAGTTCAAGACATACTGGAAAAAAATCCCGCACATAGCCTTCTCCAGCTTAACACAGAGTCACGGAACACTGTTCGATCTGTCCCGGCTAAAAACAGAACTAACTGTAATTTATGCCATGACTTATTTTGAAAGATAAGGCCCCACTGATCTCCTTGATTTCCTTCAAAACAAAAACCTGGGTGAGAGCATTGCATAGCTGTACACATTGACATGCTTGGCGGTGACCATCCCCGTATCCACTGCTTCTGTTGAGCGGACATTTTCCGCCATGAAGCGAATTAAAACTTGTGCAACAAACACGACTGGACAGACTCGACTTTCAGCATTAGCCTCCATGATGATAGAAAGGGACTTACTGTTGGAACTGAAACGCACAGATAACCTGTAAAACAGAGTAATCGAACTCTTCTTGCGAAAAGAAAGGAGGATGGATTATGCCTACAAATAATCAGTAGTTTTGGTGAGTAATGCATTTTATTTAAACGTTTTAATGTTTTTGTCATTTAATTAGGTTAATATTGATGTTTCTGCTAGAGATGATGTATGTACGACAGCTGTGGCTACAGTGAAAAGAGACTTGTTGAATTGTCCCAATTGGGTTACTTGCTTTAGTAATGGCATTCATTCTTCTTCTATTCGGGAAATACATGAAAATTATGTTTATGAATGTGTTCTTTAAAATGGGGAAGTTAAAGGCAAAACGTATACATCCTTTATGGTGCCACCTATAGGCCAATTTGCACCAAATTTGGCACAGAGCCTCTGGATGACTTCAGGAACAGGAATCAGAAATCGACTTAAGTTTGACGTTGAAAGCATTTAGTTTGACCGAAATATGAAACACTATGTGTTTTTTAGCTAGCAAAAAAGATTGTTTGGTTATAACTAGCAGATTTTTTGGAGTGCCAAAAATTCTTTTGACAACTTTTCCAAACGTTTATTTTTCAAACAATTAATCTAGAGATTATTTTTTCGATTAGTCGACTAATCTCGCAATTAACTTAAAGGAGAACTTCGGTCGATTTAAACATGCAGCTTCATTGCTCAAGCTACCCTTGACTTGCCAGTACCGAAGACGCGAACAAATTTGGTCCAGCCATTACAGAGCTCCGTGAACGGAGACTTAGCATTGAACGCTAACAGCATGGGGTCAGAACTTTACACTGTGTTTTAAGCGTCTTAACATGCTCCACACCTCACACCAAAAGTTATGCAACATCAGCAGACACCTTAGCACACAGCACTGTAGCGCGTATGACTCAAACTGGATAAAAAAGTAGTTAAAACAGTGTGTTTGTGCAAGGAGCTACCTACCTGTTTGTTGACATCGGCTTCTTCCGGTAGCTAGACCAAACTAGTCAATCCGTCGAGCGTGCACTTACTCCCTCACTGGCGGAGACGGAAACGTAATCCAGCATTTTCGTGTTTATGTTCATAATGTACATGTCCATGTTACAGCCTGTCATGAGCCATGAGCCTTACAATAGCCTGTTAAGCCTGTTAAGTGCACACTCGATGGATATGCTAGTTTGGTCTAGCTACCGGAACACACAGATGTCAACAAACAGGTAAGTAGCTGCTTGCACAAACACACTATTTTAACTACTTTTTTATTCATTTTGAGTCATACACGCTACAGTGCTGTGTTGTAAGGTGTCTGCTGATGTTGCATAACTTCTGGTGTGAGATGTGGAGCATGTTAAGATGCTTAAAACACAGCGTGAAGTTCTGACCCCATGCTGTTAGCGTTCAATGCTACATCTCCGTTCACGGAGCTCTGTAATGGCTGGACCAAATTTGTTCGCGTCTTCGGTACTGGCAAGTCAAGGGTAGCTTGAGCAATGAAGCTGCATGTTTAAATCGACCGAAGTTCTCCTTTAACGTTACATGACCAAACAAAAGTAACGTAGTAACTGTAACTGTTGTTGGTAACTTATATAAGGAAAAAAATACCACAGTTGTAGGCGGAGCAGTGTCTGTCCTCCCGCCTGTCCTACCAACTCTTCTCTTTTTTCTGCCCGAAAAACAGTCTGTCACCGGCAAAAACCTTTAACTCACTAAAGAGGTTGTGTTGATAGAAATCACAGCAATGGTCAGCCCTCCCGACCTAGACTTCAATGAACGTTCCCCCACAAAAATGCCTCCGTCTCCGCAAGTGACAAAATCACTTTAGCGAACGGTGTGGGAGTTATAGGCAAAAACGCGTGTGCAAATCAAAGCGGAAAGTGCACCCTGCCAGGAGGTTTCTATGTGTCTGTCGCCACCAGAGGGGCTCTTTAGGCTTAAGTACATAACAGTACATTTGTGCACAGTAATGAGCAGGGGCAATGTCTGTCTAGCTTACATATGAGGTGTCTCAAGCTTTAGGAAAATACACCTTTATTGAACGCAATAGAGTATAATCTTTGAAACAATTATTGACAATAATTTCACAAAAACTATATTAAAACATAATATAACCATAACCATATACAGTAAAATCCAGCACTAATTCTAGAACAATCCAAAAGGTCTGTGCCTCTGTGAAGTAATCTGTCAGTAACTTGAGATTGACAGCTTTCACGTGTCACACTGGCCCTCGTGCATAGTAATGCTGCGTTCAAGACAGAGGGAATTTTCTGACTTCCTACTAGAAAAAGTACACTGGAACGCCACTCAAAGACGGAGTCCTTACTAGTAAACTTGACACAAATCCATCTACCCCGAATGATAATCCCAAATCTGTGATCAGTGTTGCTTGCTTCATGGTTGACATCTACCCAGTGCTTGTTAAAATCTTTGTGCTGACATTATCAAGTAAACTCAAAGTGGCTCGTTGCACCTTCTCCAAACCTGCCACTAACGTTACCTCTGTTATGTGTATGGTATGCTGAGAGACAGCACAGCATAGCACGGCACTGCACGGAATATCAGAGTTTAGTGCGGCGCATCACCTGCATCAACCGGTAATGGTATATCTGGATCAATGTAGCGAAGGAGACCGCTTGCAAAGTTTCTTTGGCAGAGACAATGATTGTTGCCAAGCATAATATGACAATAGAACCATGGATACTGGCAGCTGAAACTGTGGTGCGGGATTTATTTTCATAAACACTATCCTAGGTGACAGGACCTTCTGTAACTCTCATTTAAACAAATCTGGAGCGTTCAAGTGCTAAGGTGCTCTGTTACTGAACATAACTTTTTTGTAAAAATAAATCAAAAAGAAAATAAATTATAGAGTATCCTACTCCATTAAACATGTTGTAAGCAACTGCATTGAATTGGTGAAATCATCTAATTAAATCCAAGTCATTTTTGACAATCAGTTACACAGTGTGTACCACTATATCCTGGAATCTTAGCGCCAAAGGTAATAATGGGAGTACTCTGTGATGCAGTTTAGACGTGAGTGAAACAAAAACATGTCCTGCAGACAACAGAGCCACTGTTATTATTTATCATTCTCAAAGTATAAGCACAACTTATAACTCTCAGCTAAAATGTTTTACTTTCCCATAAAGAAAACGGGCAAAGAACCAAACAGAACTAGAACTACCGCATGGTTGTTATATGCCTCCACTTTAAAGAAGCTAAAGCCCCTTAAGAAACTACAATATGGTAAAAGGTCACTGTGACCTAGGGCTGGGCGATATGGACTAATAGACATATCCCGATATATTTAGGCTGAATATCGATATACGATATATATCCCGATATTTTTATGCAAAGTGAGAGCAAATGTTCAGTCAAAATCAAAGCCAAATATGACATGTGGGTGGGAATTTCGTCATTTTAGGGGCAAGTCCATTTGGCCTTCACTTTTTTTTTTGTCAGGGGCACAAAGGCCACTGAGTAAAATTTGTTGATTTACCTTTCAGACTGATACCATAACATCCTACTTTATAATAAGACATGGATTATGTATTAAAAAATTTTTAAATACCAATATCAAGTTAATGTTACATTACAAAACAGTTGTTTTAAGTAGGGTTAGAGTGAGGTGAGTTTTGTGACACCTTACTGAATATTAGTGTTATTGAATATTTCTCCCAAATAGAAATTCCCCAAAATTATGGCAAAGCAAATTTTTCCAAACAAAAAAATTGTAGAATAACCAGCAGGAGACCACTGATGTGTGGAATGATTTTGGTGGCACTACACTCTGAATAATAGTGAAGTTATTGAATATTTTTTGTAGTTTCTCTTTTCAGTGTTGCACTTTGTAGACGGTCCCTGCGCCCTCGTCTCACAGCTGGCTGATCATACAGACCAGAGTTAATGTCCAGACGCTCGTTTTGATGAAAATACGGTTGTAGCTCGTTGTCTACCTTACTACGGTAGGAAAGAGCCGTCAGTTGTGTTTTAACAAGGTTTCACTTATGAGTTATTGATCCGTGAAGTTCGAATCTGTGAATATATTTCCAACTTTACCGGACTAAATCCTACCACATACGTCAGTTACATATCATGTCAAAACCGGCTGAGCTCGCTCACTGTGCTGTAAGTTTCGTTCTTCTGTTTTGAGACGCTGCTGCTGTTTGAGAGGCTTTCACGTGAGATCATCGTGATGATGAGACTCCACCTGCGCGAACCGCGGACTCACTGAAGTTACTGTGAGTGACTACTGTGCACTCAGGTGGCTGTAATTCAGGGCAAGCCCGCTACGCTGACCGGTGGCCGTGCGATGATATTTTTTCACGGGGTATCAAGGCCAAAGTGCGGGGCAACGGCGGCCACCGAAGTGTTTGTTGAAGAGTGCCGGAGTGTCTGTTCCAGCCCCTCCCCTCTCTGTGCATGAAGGAGGAGGGGCGGGGGGAGCAGTGCAGAGAGCTCCGGGTCAGCGGTTTGCCCAGAGCAAGGACCACAGCGCAAATTTGAACTATATCGATGTATGCGATATGGTCTAATTCCATATCACATTTCAAAAATATATCGATATAAGTTTAATATCGATATATCGCCCAGCCCTACTGTGACCCCACACTAGGTAAGGTTGCAGTGACCTCAGACCTCCAAAATGTAATAATTTCACCCTAGTGAGTAATATGTAGGTTTGTGCTAAAGTACAAGTTTGTGCTAAATTAGATACAAATCAAAAAACGCATTCTTGAAATATTATCCTGACAAGATTTGAGTTCACAGTGACCTTGACCTTTGACCCCCACAATGTAAAAAGTTTATCCTCAGAAATGGGGGGAGACTAGTGTCCCTACCAAAGCTGAGACCAAACTAACGCCCTTGAGTGTATATAGATATTTGTGTCAAAAATAACTGAATTTCCTCACAGCACTTTTGGCATATTGCATTCACGAGATGTGAGGTTCCAGTAAACTTTGACCACCAAAATCTAAAAAAAAGAAAAAATCATTGTTTAATGACACATCACCTTGAAATGAATGTTGTCGCATGATGCCCCATTATGAATTGAATTCAAATTATTGAGTTAAACTCGTGTGACAGATCATAAAATACAACTATAGGCTATTACAAGAAAACTTTACTGATAATGCAGAGCTCTGTGACGCAAGTCATATAATGATATAGGACGTGCTTTGAAATGAAAGGTCCACAACACATTAAATGCCTGTTGCATTGACTCCTCTCCCAGTGTGTCTCTTCCATGCCACCTTCTAATAACATTTACATTTTAGGGCATTAGCAGTAAGTGCACAATTTAAGTCTTTGTGCTGAGTTGAGCTATACATGTGATACATAATTCATTCTCCAAGAAGCACAGAAACGTCCATGTACTAATTTTGTCAACTTTAGTCAGCTGAGCAAAGAGAGATTGACTGTCATGAGTTCCAAATTAAACTGTCAGGGTCAGACCACCGTAACATTGGTAACAGTTTGTTCTCCGTGTGAATGGAGCAGTAGAAGTGATATTAATATTATAACAGAAACACTGCAAAAAATGCCATTATGGGTGAAAGCTTCGATCTAAATGCAGCTTTATATCCAACTTTCTCATTTTACTTTTACTGGTAGTATATATTTACATTCGGGCAAAATGTTTACAGTATAGTTACACAATAACATTTCAACTTTCAGCGGGTCAGTAACCCATAAGATGTTACTTATTAAACTGTCAGTAGTTAAACTGCAGTCAGTTTTCTTGACGGGTCGACTTTAAAAAAAAAAACATAGTCTACACAAAGCTACGTTGCAAGAGGCACATTAATGGGGGGCAAATTAAGGGGCAAATAAAGTTAGTTTTAACTCGCAGCAGAACGGTGACGACCACACGTGTCTATAAGGAACTGACATTATAACAGCGTCATTTTCTTCTACTTACCGAGCTTCATTCCAGGGTTCCTTGCGGCCATTTTTAAAGTGAGATAATGAGCGTTCTTATTAGTACGCAGATGTCGAAATTAAAAGCAGAAACCACTGACCAGAAGGACCCAGAACACAACTACTTGCCCTTCTTCGTGTTCTTCTTCTTCTTCTTCTTCTTCATCTAGGATTTCGGCGGTGTAGACGCTGTTAAGCGTATTACTGCCCTCCACAGGTCAGATTTAGATCTAAATTCTCACATACAATCCTTTATCATGCAGAAACTGCAGAACTGCATGGAGATCAATTTATATTTCTCACTGTGTCCTAACAAAGATGCAACAGAAAAAGCTTCAACTCCAAGTCGTGTCAATCTAACAAAGAATACCTTTCTTCCCTTTTCTCTCTTTCTACTTCTTTTCACGACGTCATTGTTCTTCTTTTCCTTCTTCTAATGAGATTCCGGCATGCGGTACACTGAAAGCGTAATGCTGCCCTCCACAGTCTAGGAGTAGCTGTTTAACCTACATTTTTAGATGCCCAATTAAAGCTTTGAAGCTTTTTAACCCCAAAATAACATCTTGACAGTCATTTGGATTGGACAGTGACTTGTAATGGGATGAATTGTCACCCTTAGTGACAAACTTCAGCATTGATCCTGTTATTACAAGAAATGCATCATACAAGCAGATTATAAAGGTTTGTTATGGTCTTAATGGTAAATTATACAAAAAAAATATACTAGCCTCACAAAGATTAAAATGCAATTAATGCAAAGACGACTACAACTAACAATGATATTCATTATGATTTGATTTGATGATAATTCAATATTTCTGATTTTTATATACTTACTTTTAAATTTTGTACTTAGGTTCTATATTCCTACACTGCTGTTTGCTGCTGCAACGCTTTAAATTTCTTCATTGTGGGTCAAATAAAGGATTCTCTCTCTCTCTCTCTCTCTCTCTCTCTCTCAAATTCAAATTCAAATTCAAATGGCTTTATTGGCATGACGTAACATTGTACATACTGCCAAAGCAAGCATTACAAGTTATAATAATCACAATAAAGGAAGCAGTATTTACAATAAGGAAAACAGTATTTACAATAAGGAAAACAGTATTTACAATGAATTCATAGGTAATCGGTAAAAATTAAAAAAATTAAAAAATAAATAAAAACACAGTAAATCACTCAATTTGTGTCAACTAAAAATATCATTTAAAGCCATTAAAAGGTTACAATATAACAAACAATAAATGTGTGTGTCAGCTGATAGTCTGTGTGTGTCCCTGGCTGTTTCTCAGTGTGTGGCAGGCAGAAACATAGACTGCTGCTCTTTGATTCTTCCCCTAGTAGAATAGGCAGTTTTTCCTCATCAGATAGTTTAGAGAAAGAACCTTTTGTTAGCATTTCAAATTTAGGGAAATGGATTTCTCTAATATATTTAAAATTTTCACATTTGGTGAGGAAGTGTAATTCTGTTTCAGGTTCATTGAGACTGCAGTGACAGCACAGCCTCTGCTCTGCAGGGAGCCAGGTTTTCCGGTGCCTCCCTGTTTCAATAGCCAGGCTGTGTTCACTCAGTCTGTACTTTGTCAAGGTTCATTTTAGCTGAAGATCAGTCACTGTGCTCAGGTACTCTGCTGTGGTGTAGGGTCGATTTAGAGCCAGGTAGCATTGTATTTTGCTCTGTGTTTTTGTTTGTGTTTGCCAGTAGGTGATGTAGTTTTGTTTTACTTGTTTAGTGATTAGGTTGGGTGTGATCGGTGAGCTGGTGTGTTCCTGGGCTGTGTTAGAAGGGTTTGTGCAGGTTTGTGATCTCAGCCTCTGAACCAGTTGGGTAAGGGGGTTCCTGCTGCTCATGTCTTGGCATTGCAGGGCTTGATAATGATAAGAGAGTGGGTCACTTAGTTTTAGATGTGTCCAAAAGTTAATTGCTCTTTTTTGTATTTTTATAATTAGTGGGTATTTGCCTAATTCTGCCCTGCATGCATTGTTTGTGGCTTTCCTCTGGACATGTAGAAGAATTTTACACAACTCTGCATGCAGGGTCTCAATGGGGTGTTTATCCCACTGAGTAAAGTGATGTTTTGTAAGTGGACCCCACACCTCACTGCCATAGAGTGCGATTGGTTCAATAATCATTCAATTAATTTTAGCCAAATTCGTGTTGGTATTTCAGTTTGTATATGTTTCTTTATGGCGTAGAAAGCCCGGCGTGCTTTATCTCTCAGCTCATGAACCGCATCATTAAAATGTCCAGTTGAATTTAGTTTTATTCCTAGATAGGTGTAGTATGTGCAGTATTCTACTTGTTGTGTACCAATTGTAAACTTATGCTGAATGTCCTGAGTTTTGGATCTTTTTTGGAAGATCATTATTTTGGTCTTTTTGGGGTTTACTGTCAGGGCCCAGGTCTGACAGTAATGCTCTAGCAGATCCAGACTCTGCTGTAGACCCTGTGCTGTCGGGGACAGCAGAACCAGGTCATCTGCAAAGAGGAGGCATTTCACCTCCTTATTGTGGAGACTTACACCAGGTACAGATGACTTTTCTAGGGTAGTTGCCAATTCATTTATGTAGATATTGAAAAGTCCAGGGCTGAGGTTACAACCCTGGCGGACGCCTCGTCCTTGGGTAAAGTATTCTGTCCTCATTTTGCCTACTTTAACGCTGCACATATTGCCGAAATACATTGATTTGATAATATCATATGTTTTAACCCCTATACCACTCTCAATAATTTTGTAAAATAATCCATCATGCCAAATAGAGTCAAAAGCTTTTTGGAAGTCAATAAAACAGGCAAACAGTTTGTTTTTATTTTGGTTTATATGTTTATCAATTAGGGTATGTAGGGTGTAGATATGATCGGTTGTGCGTTGTTTTGGTATGAATCCAATTTGGCTTTTGCTCAAGACATTGTGTTTGGTAAGGAAGTTCATACGTCTGGTGTTCATGTTACAGAAAACCTTCCCCAGATTACTGTTCACACAGATGCCTCGGTAATTATTAGGGTCAAATTTGTCTCCGTTTTTATAAATTGGGGTTATACGTCCACAATTCCAGATCTCAGGGAAAAAACCTACACTCAGAACCAAATTGAATAGTTTTAATATGGCCGATTGGAATTTTTTGTCTATGTTTTTTAGCATCTCATCATTATGCCATCAGGCCCACAAGCTTTTTTAGATTTGAGAGTCTGCAGTTTATTTTGGAGTTCTTGCTCAGTAATTGGTGAGTCTAATGGATTCTGATTATTTTTCATAGCTAGTTCTAGCTTAGTCAGCTTCTCGTGAATGTAAGATTGCTCTGTGTTTGCATTAATTTGAACAGAGTGATACAGTGTTTTAAAATGAGTGGTCCATACGTCACTGTTTTGTATCGCCAATTCCTGATGTTGAAGTTTGTTTAGGCTTTTCCAGTGTTGCCAAAAGTTGTTTGTGTCGATTGCCTCTTCAATTATTGTAAGTTGCTGTCTGTTATATTGTTGCTTTTTGAGTCTGAGTGTACGTCTGTAGAGTTTTAGGGTCTCACAGTAAAGGATGCGTAGATCAGCATTGTGGGGGTCTCTGTGTTTTTGGTTTGATCGCGTTCTAAGGTTTTTTCTGATCATTTTACAATCTGTATCAAACCAGTTTTTATTTGTTAAGGTTTTTGGTTTGTTTTTGGTCAATTTTAGTTGTGCTTCTTTTGCTGTTTGTCTAATTATATTGTTAATACTGTTAACTGCCAGATTGAGGTTTTCTTTATTACAAGAGTAAGTACAGTTCAAAAAGTTATCTAAAAGTGTTTGGATTTTTGGGGTGTCAATTGCTCTCTTTTATTGTTCTGTGCTGTTTTGGTCCCATCTGTATGAATTTCTGATGTTGTACAGCTTACTGGGTTGTGTGTGTACCAATTTAATGTCTGATCTTTTAATAAACAGGGTAATTTGGCTGTGATCAGACAGAGGGGTTAGCGGTTTAATAGTGAATGAGCTGAGAGAGGAAGGTTCAAGGTCTGTGATCAAATAGTCTACAGTACTATGGCCAAGAGGTGAGCAGTACAGACTGACTGAGTACAGACTGAGGCTCTGGCAGAGCTGCACCAGCTCTCTTCCATTCTTGTTGATGACCTGGTCACTATTGTTCCTGTGGGGCAGAGTGAAAGTGTTAGATATATTTCCATCTGTGATGTATTTGTCCATTTGTGGATCTGTGAGGTCATTGAGTGTTCCTGTGCGTGCATTCGTGTCCCCGCAGATGAGCACATTTCCCTGGGCCTGGAAATGGCTTATCTCCGTCTCTAGGGTGAGGAAGGTGTCTTCTGAGAAGTAGGGTGATTCAGAGGGAGGGATATATATTGCACAAATAAATAATTCCTTATCTGTTAATGAGAGCTCTCTCTTTAGTTTTAACCAAATGTAATTTTTTCCCATTTTTAGGGGATCAATATGAATATGCAGATCAGATTTATACCAAATGATTAATCCTCCGGATTCCCTACCTTTATTAGTGTTGCCGTGTTTTTGAGATGGTACTATCATTTCTCTATAGTTGTTGGGACAGTGGGTAACAGTATCAGCTTTACACCATGTTTCCTGTAGAATGATGATATCAGTGTCTATAAGGTTTGCTCTAAATTCTGGTGCCAAACTCTTCAGCCCGAAGGTTGAAGATTTTAGGCCCTGTATATTCCACATGCATATTGAAAGGGATTTCATTGTATAAGACAGGTGACAGGAAGAAAAGCAAATAGTTGAAAACAATTCAAAACAATTGGACTGTCAAGAGAGTCAAACACTGAATTGTATAAATGTAACATGTATGTACAATATCTAAGTATTTTTTCAATAAAATATTAATAGGCATTCTTTACCTTTTCAGAGGTTGTGTGTGTGTGTGTGTGTGTGCGTGCGTGTGTGTGTGCGCGCGCGTGTATGTGTGTGTGTGTGCGTGTGTGTGTGTGTGTGTGCATGTGCATGTGTGTCTGGACACTAGTTCAGTTTTTTGCAGATGTACTGAAGGAGTTGTTTAATCTCGTTCATCCCTTCTCGGTCCACTCGTCCTTGGAGCGCCTCTGCGTAGCTGCGTGGAGCTTGGTGTGACTCTGTCTGCTGTGACTGTGGGACGGGGTTGGCTCTTGGTTCTGGTAGACTCTCTGGTTTGGTGTGGGGTAGTAGCCTGAGTCAGGGCCTGTCTGCCTTTGTTGCTGGAAGTGGTGGTATGGTGGAGGTGGGGGTCTGTGGTGTGTGCCGGGTAGGGCTGCAAAAAAAAATCGTTAAAAAATCGCGATCTCGATTCACACATACATGTGATCTTATTTCTACACATAGCGATTCCGGAGCATTTTATATCTGGAGCTGAATCACAAACAAATGCTCCTATTTTCCTCCCGGATTTTTCGAAGCGCCCCCAAACGCAGCACTGCCGCTGCCTCCTCGGTCCACGGTTTTAAGGGGCGTTCAGACCAAACGCGATAGACGCGAATACAATCGCTTCAGACGCTCAATTCGCGCCGCGCCAGACGCTCCATTCGCGCCGCCGTCGCCTGAATCGCGTGTAATCGCGCCATTTACATTGATTTTCAATGTAGAGTAGCCGCTCCATTCGCGTCTATCGCGTTCGGTCTGAACGCCCCTTTAGACAGAGGGCGGCAAATTGAGAGTCTGTTTAGGTCCGCCGATTTGCCGCCTCAGAGGGTACACTTATTTCCACCTCGCCTGCTAGTTGAGCAACTGGACAGCCGCTGAGATCCGGGAGATGCTAGCTTCTCCTGGATCTCTAGCGGTTTTGTTGTGTTACCTTGTTGTTGTAGCGCAAGCTAGAAACGGTCGCTACTTTCAAAGTAAAAGCCCCCCGCTAAGAACCCAGTTCTAAACTACAATGGGGTGCAATGTAAAGCTCTTATTTTGAAGACAAATTTGTTGTAAACTGTTCCCAGCCTAACTTTGGGCTTCATGTCACGTCACATGTTTACTCGATGAATATTGTGCCTCCGTTTTAGAAAGCCGATCAAAGCAGCTATCACATATCACCTAGCCAAAGATACGGCCCCAATAAACACTGTACAACATGAGGGATTAAAGGATTCCCTCTCATCTTGGAGACAAATTATTATTATTTTTTCTTTTGTAAAAATCATTTCTCATCCAATGATAGAACTTGAACAAAACAAAAAAAAAACATTGCTTTATGCCTCTGCCATACTACAATGTTTTTTTACTCATCAGTGCAATAAACATTTTGTGAAAAAATCGTGCCAGAGAATCGTGATCTCAATTCTAAGCAAAAAAATCGTGATTCACATTTTTTCCAGAATCGTGCAGCCCTAGTGCCGGGTCTGGGTGGATGTCTGGGAGGTCTTTGGCTCCAGATGGGGTCTGGTGCGTAATGAGGTTCCCTGCTAGGTCCTCTGGCTGCTCCTCTGGTTGGTGTGAGATGGAGGCTTTGACGGCCCAGTGCCACATCCTTCAGTGATTTGGTAAATATGCCCACTGCCTGCTTTTTTAAATGGGAGTGGACAAACAGGTGCTCAGGAGTTATGGCTGGATGATGTGCAACGTGCACATTAGGGAGCGAGGCACAGCCTCTGGTGATGTCTCTGTTCACCCTGTGGATGGTCCTGGGGTGAAAGTCTCTGCGGGGTAGCAGGGTAGAGATGGTGATATGCGAGTTTGGAAAGGATGTCGCTGCTTCTTCTGCTACCTTGGTGACCAGACTACCAACCTTTTCCTGCTCCTCACGCAGGTTGTTGGTGCCAGTGTGGATCAGAATGTGGCCTGGTGTGCCAAATTCGGGGTGGGAAAGGATTTGGAGTGCAGCCTCAGTTGTGGGGCACCAGATCTTTGACACTTTCATATTGGGGAAGAGCTTTTGTTCTTGGATGAATTTTCCGTTTGAGTCAATAAGAATAGCAACCTCTGTGTCTTTTTTCAGGGTGCTGGTCTGACGTTTTGAGGTGCCAGATGGGGAGGGGGGGCAGGGGGCTGGAGGTCTTCCCTCCGTTGTATCTTCACTGAGTGGTGGGGGCTCAGTAGTTGGAAGGCTGGGGGGCATTTCTACAGTCTGTGTTCTGTGCTGTAGTTGTAGTTCAACCATGACGGCTGATAATTCCCTCATCATCTCGTCTCTCATCTGCGCTATTTCTCTTCTCATGATGTCTTTTGTTTCTCTTAGCTCTGTGGCGAGGGCCTGTTTATCCTTCTGCAGGTTGGAGATCTGTTCCCTGAGTTCTTGTGTAGTAGTGTCCATCTGGTGCTTATATTGGCTGAGCTGTTCCTGGAGGTCAGGGTGTGTTGTGGTGCTGGTGGAGAGTAGCTGTTCTCTCAGCTCGGTCAGCTCCACCTCTAGCATAGCCAGTCTGGTGGTGCGTATGGTGGTGGGAGAGCTCAGAGTGCTTCCTGTGTCCTTTTTAGATGCTGCTGTCTTCTTCAGAGTAAGAAAGCTCTGTACAAAGGAACCAAGGGCAGCTTCATTGCCTTGCACCATGACTGTACCATTTTGGTAGAAGTTGATGGCCAATATCCTTCTCTCTTGGCACTTATCTTCATCCTCAAAGATCTGAATTTGTCTCCCCTTGCAGATTCCTCTCTTGACGTAGAAGCTGTGCTTTGATATGGCTGTATGCCATGCAGTGATATGCTCAGTGGTAGAACAGCAGATTGTTAATAACATCAGTGTTATTAAAGCGGTCAGTATATAAAGTCTCTGGATATTCTCTTTGGATTCTATGTTTGAACTTTATTCTTCCATTTTCTGATTTTATATCCTCAGGGTACTCAAAAAACTGGAGGAGTAATGTGTCCCTTACTGCTGCTGCTGTAGTTTCAGTTGCCATGTTGCTATGGTAACCAAACAACAACCAAGCCAATGATGCTAGCTAGTTAGCTAGCAAAAACACAAAAAAATAAAAAATAATAATAAATCTAAATCAAATCAAAATAAAAAGCAGTTTCTTAGCTTGTAACTATTAAGCAAGTAAGCTTCTTGTCTTTTATTGCTATCAGGTCAGTGTTATTTTTCCACTTGGTTCCTTGTGGGGAGCTGAGGCTCGTAGAGCAGTTGGCAGTTGGTTAGCAGTTGGCAGTTGGTTAGCTATCTAGCAGCATTTGTCAGTTGGCAACCAAACAACAAACAAGCCAATGATGCTAGCTAGTTAGCTAGCAAAAAATAAAAATAAAAAAATAAAATAAAAAAATGATAATAATAATAATAATAAAAACAAAAAGGCAGTTTCTTAGCTTGTAACTATTAAGCAAGTAAGCTTCTTGTCTTTTCTTGCTATCAGGTCAGTGTTATTTTTCCACTTGGTTCCTTGTGGGGAGCTGAGGCTCATAGAGCAGTTGGCAGTTGGTTAGCTATCAATCCGTGTACCCTTCGTTCTTTGTTTTTTCCGTTTCAAAACCAAATTAAAATAACAGAAAAACAACTTTGTTTTTCTGTTATTTTGTTTTAAACCCAGAACGGAAAAACGGAAAAACAGAATAACACAAAATCACACATTTTGTAGCTGTTATTCTGTTTTAAAACAAAAACAGAATAACGTGAAAATTAGTTTTTTTTTATTTTTACTGTTTTGTTATTGTGATATTTGGAAAATTCGGATTTAGGAGCGGCAGCGCAGTAATTGTGTCATGTAATTCACACAGAAAGCTGCGCTGCCGCTCCTAAAGAGACGTGACGGTAGACGTCATGATGATGACGTCAGGGTGTTTCCCCTGCGGTTATTTATCAAAATATACACCTGCACCCGGCATTTAAAGGGGACCCTGCGGTTAATTGAAACCCGGCTAGTATTTGGTAATAAATGGTACATTTACATCCCGCTCTGTACGCCGGAACGGCGGCGGCCATGCGCATCCGCGATTCATTTGCAGTCTGGAGGCGGAGTGGTGTGTGTCTCTTCTCTGCTCTGACTGGACTGCTGCACGAGGCTACTGAGAGACTGACTGCCTGTGAGTGCTTTTGGATGGGAGAGGGACTCACGGCAGCACCCGCTGCTCGTTGAGCACAGTAACTGCAGAGTGATACGTGCTTTCAAGTCAGAGTCTCAAACACCAAAAAAGTCTCCAATAACACCAGTAAAAGTCGCTAGATTTATCGGTAGTCACTTTTGGCAAAAAAGTCGCCAGAAGGATGATTTGTTTGTGTGTTATAATAGTCCAACCACTTGCATTTCGACATGGGGGGGAATTTTTGTGATTTTATTTTATTTTTTTAAATCTTTTTTGCGATTTTTTTTTTCCCCCCTCCCATACTGTAGCCTACTCGTGCCCCCCGGGAGAGTGTCCGCCCCACCAGTTGAGAACCACTGCATTAGTCCATTATTAGATTCCTTCTGATGCTGACTATCACATAAAAAGGTGTTTTAGAGGCTCAGACAGACCTCTTGTGTTCATTGGCAGCTCATTATGAGAGAGATCACGTCCACCTTCGTTGCGTGACGCACATTTCCAAATATAGGTTACAACAGGTTGTGGAATTTGGTTAAAATTCCGCGTAGTCAAGCCATTCGCTCCAACATTTTCAAATCAAATCAAATCAAATCAATTTTATTTATATAGCCCAAAATCACAATCACATTGCCTCAGTGGGCTTTACAATCTGTACAGTGAACAACATCCTCTGTCCTTAGACCCTCGATTCGAGTGAGGAAAAACTTCACATGTTGATGGAAAAAAAAACCTTTTAACAGGGTAAAAAAACAATGGAAGAAACCTCAGGAAGAGCCACAGAGGAGGGATCCCTCTTCCAGGACGGACAGACATGCAATAAAAAAAAGCAACAATTCACAGTTTACAAGGTACATCAACAGAAGATCTGATACAAGTTATGCAACGTTAGTGGAACCAGGAGACGACCGAGCAGGACGAGGCATCACCAAGTGGAGCCCGAGCCAGACGACCTCCTGTCCACCATGTTGACCTGGAAGAGGGCAGGCCACACAAGATGATTAGTAATAGACAGAGAGAGGCATCAAGATTTACAGAAATAAAGATATGAGGAGATAGTGAAGCAGAGGAGAGCAATGATCCAGCAGAGCCCGGGGTGTGACGATCCAGATCAGTCAGTATTTCAAGGCAGCAGGAGCCCGGAAATGGTAGATGGTCCCAGGGGCCCGTGGTCCATCAGAAGGGAGCCTGAAAGAAAGAGGGGAGGAGGAGAAAGAGAAGGAGGAGAGAGAAGAGGAGGGGAGGAGAAAGCTATAGAGAGTGACACAGCTTGCAGCTTGTGGGAACAGAAAATAAAAACAAAGGTTAGAGAAATGCAGTATTTATCAGAATAAACAGATTGTTTCTCGTCGGCAGCACAGTGTAACTCTAGTAGTATAGGAACTCATTGAGACTGACACCGACCCACTGAAGAAGCTTACAGTTGATATCAGGGCTAATTAAAGGCTAAATCGAAGAAGTGAGTTTTGAGTTTAGATTTAAAGGCGTCAACAGAGCCAGATTGTCTGATGTCAGCTGGGAGGTTATTCCAGAGGAAAGGAGCCCGATAGGAAAAAGACCTGCAGCCAGCTGACTTCTTCTTTATCCTGGGAACCAGCAGGAGCCCTGAATTTTGAGAGCGTAATGCCCGAGTTGGAATATATGGTGTAATGAGATCTGACATGTACAACGGGGCAAGGCCGTGTACAGTTTTGTATGTCATCAGCAGCACCTTAAAGTCTGATCTTAGATGTACTGGGAGCCAGTGCAGAGATGCTAAGATTGGTGTAATATGATCAAATTTTCTTGTACGTGTTAAGACTCTGGCTGCAGCATTCTGAACCATTTGAAGACTTTTGGTGCTCTCACGTGGAAGACCTGAAAATAAGGCATTGTAGTAATCAAGCCTAGACGAAACAAAGGCATGAATCAGGATCTCTGCATCCGCGGTGGACAGGAAGGACCTAATTTTAGCTATATTGCGCAGGTGGTAGAAGGCGATCTTGGTAATTTATTTGATGTGCTGATCAAAGGAGAGTGTAGAATCAAAAGTAACACCTAGATTCTTGACGGTTGAGCTTTGAGAAATAACACAGTTGTCGAGAGTTACAGTCACCTGGTCAACATGGTGTCTCTGTTTGGCGGGGGCGATGACCAGCATCTCAGTTTTTTCCGAATTTAGGAGCAGGAAGTTTTCTGACATCCACTTCTTCACTGCATATAGGCAGGTCTCTAGCTTCGTGATTTTCGATTTGTCATCACCTTTTAAGGGCACATACAGCTGAGTGTCATCCGCATAGCAGTGGAAATGTATTCCATAGCTCCAAATAATTTGGCTGAGAGGTGAAATATATAAAGAGAAGAGCAAAGGGCCCAAAACAGAGCCCTGGGGAACTCCATACTTCACAGCAGTAAAAATTGATGACGTACCATTGTAGGAAACACATTGTGTTCTTTCGGACAGGTACGATTTTAGCCAGGCTAGGGCCAGGCCAGAGATGCCAAATTGACTTTCAAGTCTGTCTGACAGTATGCCATGATCTATAGTATCAAATGCAGCGCTGAGATCCAGTAACATGAGCACTGAGGTCGAGTTAGAGTCTAAGGTAGGTAGAATGTCATTTACCACTTTAGTAAGGGCGGTTTCAGTGGAGTGACAGGCTCTGAACGCTGACTGAAAAGGTTCCAGGAGATTATTATTGAGTAGGTAGCCTGAAAGTTGTTGGGACACGACTCTTTCTAAGACTTTCGAGAAGAAGGGAAGGTTGGATACTGGTCGATAGTTGTTTAGTGATCCTGGGTCGAGGTGTGGTTTCTTAAGTAGAGGCTTAACCACAGCAGACTTAAAACTAGAAGGGACAACACCAGTCATGAGAGATGAGTTAACAATATTTAACATCGTAGGTCCCAGTGCTGGCCATAGTTCTTTAAACAGTTTTGCCGGAAAGGGGTCCAGGACGCAGGTAGTTGGTTTAGAGGATGAGACAATTTTAGACAATATCTCAAGGGAGATATTTTCAAAAGTGTTTAGAGCTGAGACTAACTCAGAATCGGCAGCAGGACATTTTTTGACAAGGTTTGAAGAGGAAGCCAGAGATGATGAGTTAATTTTAATTCTGATCTCATCAATTTTATTGCAAAAGAAATCTAAGAAATCATTTGCATTAAAGGGTGCACAGCTCACCGACTGTGGTTTTTGAGTAAGTTTAGCCACAGTGTTAAAGAGAAATCTAGGATTGTGTTTATTATTGTTTATTAGGCTGGAGAAATATGCAGTTCTAGCAGTATTTAGAGCACGCTTATAGTTTAGTACACTATCATGCCAGGCAAGATGAAAAACCTCCAGTTTGGATTTACGCCACGCTCGTTCCATTTTCCTGCAGGCCTGCTTGAGATCTCGGGTTTCGTCAGTAAACCAGGGAGTAGATTTCTTTGGTCGTCTTGTCCTGGTAGAGACCGGTGCCACAGAATCGAGGAGCGAAACAAGTATGGAATTCACTTCATTCGTGAGGCTTTCCACAGGTTTTGTCACAGTCGCAAAGGGGGCCAGGACCCCGGGCACTTTATCACTGAGTGTCGCTGTGATTGCCGGGCTGATATGACGAGAAGTAACAACATTTGTGTCATGGACATAGGGACAGGCTAATGATGCTTCAAATGTAATGAGAACGTGGTCCGACACAGCAGAGGAGACAGAAGCGACATTCAGGGCTGACACATCAATTCCATGGGAAATTATCAAATCCAGAGTGTTTCCACTGGAATGAGTGGGTTCATGGACAAGCTGAATACAGTTGGAAATATCAAGAAGTCTCAAAAAAGCTTTCCCTAGAGGGTCAGAGGGCTTATTTAAGTGAATATTGAAATCCCCAATGATTAGGATTTTATCTGAATGAGTCACAAGATCTGCAATAAATTCACCAAATTCTTCTAGGAACTGGGAGTAAGGCCCTGGAGGTCTGTACAGTACAACCAGGTGAAAGCCTGTTCCCTGGACAAGGCTGTTACTATTTGATGAGGATGGTTTTAAAACCATAGCCTCAAATGAAGTAAATTTAATATCCTGGTTGGAGCTTAGGCTGAGAATAGATTTGTAGATTAGAGCAACACCTCCCCCCTGTTTAGAGGCCCGAGCAACATGGGCGTAGTTATAGTCAAGAGGAGCGGCTTCATTTAATGGCAGAAAAGTATTTGGTTTCAGCCATGTTTCACATAAACCAATCATGTCCAGCTTATGCTCAGTGATCAAATTATTAATCAGTAAGGCTTTGGTTGACAGTGATCTAATATTGATAAAACCAAATTTGAGGGTTTTAAGCTCATTGGAGCAGTTTCCAGTGACCGGCCGTTTGGTGGAGCTTATGGTAGATAATTTAGGAATTGGAACAAGGTACCTTTTTGTAGTAGTAGGTTTTGGCTGCCTGTGCGGGAAGGGATGACGGGATGCAGTAGTGATTAACTTTGGTATTTTATTATGTAAGACTGTGTAAGGTGCTTGCTGAGACATTTCCCCACTGTCAGAGGTGGAGATCCAGATTAGATTATTATGATTTACACATTTAGAGGATGATTCAATGGAAAAGTGGTGAGGGAAGGTGACAGTCTGAATGTTATGAACTAAGCTATCAGTCTGGTACTCTGTGCTATGTCCCTGACCAACCATGTTAACTAGGCTAGTGGACTCCATACCAGCACTAACAATAACACTAGCAGGCTCTCTAGAGACCTGCGACCTGCTGAGTGTTACATCCCTTGTGTCAAACCTGCTTCAAACACCTATATTGCTAGACAAAACAGCAGCGCCGACTCCAGTAGGATGAAGGCCGTCTGCTCTGACCCCAGAAAGAGGGCCAGTTATCCACGAACCTGTATCCCTGCTCCCTACAGTGACGCGCCAGCCAGCGGTTCATAGCTGTAAGCCTACTGTATGTCTCATCATTACCCCGCTGGGGTAAGGGACCAGAGACAATTAATCGATGCCGACACATCTTTCTTGCAGCCTGAAAAGTCCTGGCTAGGCTATCTTTTGTAATCTCAGACTGCTTCTGACGAATATTGTTGGCGCCAGCATGAATTACAATGTTGCTGTAGCTTGTGGTGCTGTGTGCCTGAGTTCCCTGTTTAGCCCTGCGTGATGCCAGCACCCTAAGATTAGCCTCTATGTCGGAAGCTCTGGCCCCAGGTAAACAATAAACAGTGGCGGGTAATGGAGTCCCCTATCACTAGCGTGTGGAGTTTAGCCCCGTCGGCCGGGGCTGGGGAGGCACGCGAGCCAGCCGTGCTAGCAACTGGGCTAGCAAGGACAGAAAACTGGTTAGCAGTCAGGAGGGGTGACTGCTGACCACCCCACGCAACTGGTGACCTGCTCCTGCGCCCTCTCCTACGCCGCGGCCGAGCAGGAACAAACTCCACAGCAGCTGCCGACGAGACTGAGCTAGTGCTAAGGCTAGCAGGCCTGCTATCAGGCCCGGGGCTAACACTATCTGCAGTGCCCGTGTTTCTAGCTAAAAGAAGCTGCTCTAGCTCACGGACACGTCTCTCTAATAGAGACACCCTATCAGTAACTGCAGAACAGTCAGCACAGGCCATCGTAACACTTGTTTATCGAGGCTGTGTTGACTGCGGTGAGAGGCAGAGAAGGAATGAGCTAAGCTAGTTTGAGGAAGCTAACCGGGCAGCAACAAACTACCCAGTAAAAGAGGCTCAATTCAACAAAATACGTACAGGTACACAAAGTCTAGCGTTAGCTACGGTACAAGACTAAGACATCGAAGAAGAATAAACAGCTAAGATAGACGGCGAAGGAGAGAGACACAGTAAACACAGCTATCGATCTCACGGAAGTCCCGGTGTGCGTCACAGGCGGACCAACCTGCTGTCAATCTTGCATTCTGGTTGCTGATTGGTAAGGGAGGACGTCCTCCCTTAGCGCGTCATTTTACGTGTCTTAGCCAATCATAGATCAGCATGAAAAAATCCTTAATGCACTGAGTGAATGGAAGGAGATCCCTCCAACTGAGGACAGAAGCCCTGCGTCCTCCTCTAGCCTCACCTTCCTGCTCCCTGCTCCTCTCACAGACTGCTCTGTCTCCTCCGTCTGCAACTGTCGCTGTTGAACCGTTTTAAGTGGATTTTCTGCCAAAGAAGAAACTTTTTTATGATATAATGTATATATATATATATATATATATATATATATATATATATATATATATATATATATATATATATATATATATATATATGAAGAGTTGAGATCCATCTACTCCTGTCTGAGATATCAGTATGCACACACACACACACACACCCAAACAGCTGCATACACCCACACACGCTCACAACATACACTCCTGCCAGATACAAGACATCATACATAATCCTGAAATGATTCTGCAACATGTTAAAGCTTGGCCTGCTGCATTATGTTTGCCATACATTCATTTAAAAGAAAAGGTATTATAATCATTATTAAAATCATTAGAATGAAATGCACTCAAATAGTGTTGTCACGATACCAAAATTAGGACTTCCGTACGATACCTGCCTAAAATATCTCGATACCGACACTGAAACGATACCACGGCGGAAAACTAAAACATCATCAAAAGTAATGGCATAAATTTTAGATGACAGAATGTGGAACTTAAAATTATCTGTACCTGTATCCAAGAAGCCAAGTGTCTTAAAAAAATAACAGCACATTCAGCATAAAAATAGTGAACATAAATGACATTAACTGTAAGTCTGGCAATTCATAAAATAAGATAATACTTTATTCATCCCACAAAGGGGAAATTTGCAATTTGCATTTCATGTTGATAAAGTTCAAACCCTGGATTATTAGCCTGCAAACTACATTAGTGCACTAAAGTACAACACAAATGACCCAGACCTGGCGGAGGTCTGTGCTCTAATCACACCATTTTCTAATAATATAAATTACAATATATATTATAAATTATTGACAAAAATGTACATGCTATGATTATATTACTAGTACTGATTGACTTAAAATAGATAAATTATAAGTGGTGTTGTTGATCAGCATACTTGTGAACACCAGCGCAGTTATGGTAAAGTTCATGTTTCCAGTGTGAACGTTGTGTTAGCATTCAGAGATGTGAAACCACATCGGACTTTTAAACAGTTAGCTTTACCACTGACTGCAACTCTGATGGTGGTAATAGTTCACTTGTCATGTCACAACAAAAACCTCGCCTGCTATGATTATATTACTAGTACTGATTGACTTAAAATAGATAAATTATAAGTGGTGTTGTTGATCAGCATACTTGTGAACACCAGCGCAGTTATGGTAAAGTTCATGTTTCCAGTGTGAACGTTGTGTTAGCATTCAGAGATGTGAAACCACATCGGACTTTTAAACAGTTAGCTTTACCACTGACTGCAACTCTGATGGTGGTAATAGTTCGCTTGTCATGTCACAACAAAAACCTCGCCTGACTTCCATCCGGGGGATGTTTATGTCATCTATCTCCAACCTGCAGCTCTTTGAACTCTTTGAACAAGGGAAAGCACTCACTTGTACTGATCACAGTGTAAGTGACCTGGTGAACTGGAACATGTTAAACTGTTGAACTTGCTTATGAATGTGGTGAAAAAGTGTATAATGTGATTAAAACCAACGTATTAAAGTTTGGAAAGCTAATGATAATCAGTTTTAAGGTTTTGAGCTGAGGTCATGAGGAAATGTTAAAGAACTGGTCGGGTCAACATGAGGCCGAGAGGATGTGTCAGAACCTGATCACGCTTTGGGCATGGGCACAGACCGTAACCGGCGCATGTTAACGTATTAAGAAATCTTAATCAAGGGGTGATCAGCCAGTGGATGGAGAGATGCTGAAAAATTGTCCAAATATAGGCACAAGACCAAGCTAATATCGGAAGTAAGAGGGTATAAGGCCAAACGAGCATGGACTAAAATCGGTTCTTCCACTCGCTCCAGCCCTGAGACAACACCTGAGACGGATTACGTGAACAAGCCTGGACATTGCAAAAAGGATTACAAGAAATCTTCAGCAGCAACAAACCAAGGGAATAATAAAGCAGATGAACCATTTTCGTCAACCAGCTGTGGATTATAATTTGGAGCACAACGGATTACTCATTTTTACCAACAAGCTGTGGATTATGAATTGGAGCACAACGGATTAACCATTTTTGCAAACAAGCTGTGGATTACAATTTGACTTTGGAATACTTTTGTTCACTCTGCTGGAAGAAAGTTTCAACTTTGAGGATATTACAAGACCTCATCCGGGGTGGTGATTTACCTCAGGATTGAAGCTTTCAGCAGGGAGGAAGAGGCTTTACCAAAAGCCCTTAAAATCAAGGTAGCACCATACCAAGAGCCCAGATCATTTAGAGGAGATCTGCCATTAATGGGTGTGGTTGGTGGCCGTATCTGACTCAAGGGCTATTCATGTCAGGTGCCAGTGTCATGGTCATGATTTGGGAACACGGGGCAACGCCCCTTCTTTGACACTGCTGCGTGCCCAACTGATTGGAATGTAACAGGTGTGGATAATTGCTATGCCAACTGATACTCACAGGCTGCTCAAAAAGGATAATTAATATGCGCTGTACCACTGAAAGGATGGCCAGAGACCGGAGCTGGGGGATGGTGACGACCAGAGATGGGAGACAGGCCTATGCTCCAGAAATCGGGCAGACAAGCTACGATCTCCCTGAGATATGGCTCGGCAGGCTGGACGAAATGCAGTCCCTGGAGGTGAGAGCTACGGTGGGAGAGTGGGCAAACATTCTGATGACGCCAACCTACCCATCGTTAGCCGCCTGCAGAGACTTGACAGGCAAATTCAGGACCACGTATCTGGCCATCACCCATGATGTCATGCTGAGAAGGATGAAGAAAGCGGCGACAAGTTTGCACAGCAGACCTTCCAGGAGATGAGTCAGGATGTCTCAGATGACCCTGAGGAAGAGGCCCAGCTGCCCCAACCACTTCAGCAACAGCTGCCTGTAGCACAAAAGACTGGACCAGACCCGGTCCTAGTTAGGGTCAGGACCGATGGACAGGATTTTGCAGAGTTTAAAAAACTGAAGGCGCTGGTACGTGACAAAAGGCTGGAGGAAGGCATAAGGGCATATATGAAGGGCGTGTGGAACCTGGTCGAGAGCAGCACTGAAAACGAGGATGCACAGAGGTTATGGATAACACACATAACCAGCCATCCAGTGGACAGAAAGGAACCACCACGGAGCCACTATGAGTGGCTGGTCCTCGAGGACATCAGTGACGAAGACACTTACTTGGTCAAAGCACGAGCTGGGATAGATCAGGGTAAGACGCTGTCCCAGATTTGGCATGAGATGAAACAGGTGGTGGTTCCATTGAGGTATGTGAAGGCCCTGAGAATGAGAACGGATGGGAGGGACCATGGGAGATCACCACCTGGGGGTACCTGATCGATGAGGTCGTTAAAAACCAGGACACCTCACTGAAGGATTTATCCACGGTCCCTCGAGAAGAAGGAGCTAGAGGCACAAATTTGTACTTTTGGACCACTGGGCTTGATGCCTGGGGTAATGCTGGGGCCAGGGCCAGAGGAAAAGAGCGGAATTCATTGTGAACCCAGAAGTGTGGCATCATAACTGTGTCATGCAAGCACCCGGCACTCTGGCTGCCAGGGCAGCCACACCCATAAGGCCGGAACATGCCTTGAGGGTGAGAGTGTCAGTACAGATGGTCATGGTCCATTTCGAGGAGTCTACTCGGTGGGAGCGAACATCAGAGTTGTCGAGAACGTGTCAGAACCTGACACGCCAGAGCCCTCCCCGGGAGGAGAAAGGAGAGCTAGACGCCTGGGATCCTGGATCCGCAGCTCATTCTCCAAAAGGTGGGGACTGAAAAGAAGTAAAAGACAATGAATTTACGAAAGAAAGGGAGCTGCTCGCGAACAGTGCAACAAAGATCACCCAAAAGTGTGAAGATTGACCCTTGGACCCGAAACGGAATAAATTATAATCAGCAGATGACATATTTGGAGATCAACGACAAGTTCATATGGTTGGACCATCCCAGGAGGGATTTTGATCCTGTGGGGCAGCATCAGTATGGTTCGGGAGGATTCTTTTGCAGCAACTGGGAGTATCTGGCGATCCCTGGAACCAGTTTGTATGTCTCCGATGTAATTGGTGAATTCAACATCTAACGTTATCGGCCCTACAGCAAAGGGGGTTTACAGGGTTAAGCCCGCAGCCCGTGCTCAAGTGCCCAGAAGGATCACCCTGGGTGCTTAATACAGCATTCGTCAGTGTAAAGGAGAAGCTAGTGAAACCAAATTACGCTGACCCGGTGCAGGGGATGTATGTAGACGTCTGGATAGGATTATACAAGCTCTGGAGCAGCAGTCCTGAAATGTATCGGCAACTCCTTGAACGGGAGAGAGATCAGAGGTATTATGTGACTGAGAATCAACACCTTCCAATACGAACAGTGGTGACGCAGATATATAGAGATGGATATAGCCTCTCCTGCACTAGCTATGCTGGTTTTGACTGCCTACGAAGACAAGGGTACGTGCATGACTCACGGGTCCTCCAGATTGAACTGATAATCAGCGATCAATACCCCCTGTATTCAGAGATATTACAAAACCGGGGGATAGGACTGCAGTATGAGAACGCAAGAGAAGGCATGAGGGAGGGGCCAGGAAACAGCATCTTTGCCACGGGGCCTCTGCCAAGACCCAACAGCACAATTGTCACCTCCTCCGTCAAACCTGAAGTCCGTGGATGACGGAAAGCTGGTTGACTACCTCCTGGACAGGGGTAAAGCTGGGGATCTAACTATATATATATATATATATGTATATATATATATATATATATATATATATATATATACACTAGTGGTGAGTGGTGACCTTTTACTGTGGTCATGCTGAAGTGTCAATACCATGCGCGCCCGTAAGGGGGGTATTTATTTATTAATAAAAAATATAATATGGTTTTTAACTGCTATATCAACTCGATTTTGACACTCTCACACTCACACTTGCCCCATGTTACCAACAACAATGTGTTGGAATTTACAGTGTATGTAGGCTAAATGAAAGCAGAAATATTCAGCACTGACATGACGCTTGATACGCCCACACAATGTAACCAACGTGGTCAATCAAATGACACAATCACATGCCTACAAAGTTACCAACAACATGTTGGAATTTACAGTATTCGGAACTGGCTTTCGCCCATGAAGTGGCCTCAAGCCAGGTACAGCCGCGCTCAAGCGGAGCGAAGAAAAGAGAGGAAAAGCGTCTCAGCGCAGCGGCAGCGAGTGAGGATTTCAGTCCCACGGACAGCACAGCAAATTATATAGGCCTAATTAATGAAGACGGTGACACATTTTCCAATAAAAAAACAATGAACTAGCAAATCATATAGGCTAATGAATTAATTTTGACAATGCCAGTTACAGTACAAATGCACTCAATAAATGTCCTACCTTATTTATAGATGAATTCCATCCTACGGGCCTTCTTGGTAAACTCCGCGATGACTTTGTCATAGAAGCTTTCATCTGACTTGATTTTCTGAAGCATCCTCCATTCTATAGACATCGTGGCAAGGCCGGACAATCTCTGCTGGCCCATGGCTTTGCGCTGATACGTCTTGATCCGTTTTAGTCCATGACCACAGTAAAAGGCCACCAAGGATGTGCGAATATACATGCTCATGCTTGCTCATAGCAGTGTGAAGGTTGTTTAAATCACCATAACCTGTCGTGGTCCAGACTGTGTGTTCCGTGGAAATAAGGAGACATGGCCAACAGAACAGTTTGCTAACCTGTGGACAGCCAGCTAGCCATTTATGTTTCTCATACGTGCTGGCTTGAAAGTGACGGACAAAATTCTTTGCAGTTTTTGTTATATTTACTTCAGGAGTAGGCCATCCACTTGAAATTATAGTTTTCTTTTCCTCAAAAGTTCTCAGTGAAAATGGCACTGAACGCAAAGACTGAATAGAATTAATATTTTCACTCATTTTGACCCAGGGTACACGATGAAATGAACCACTGACAGTTTCCTGCTGAACAATTCAAACAAGTCAGTTTTGTGCATGCGTGTTGGCAGATAAGCTGCTTCATTGACAGCTTTTTTGCCATTCAAAATGCTCATCTACAGTAAACACAGCCTCTAGCAGTAACTGTACCACTCGGTGTCACAGTGCGTATGCGCGAAACAAGCTGTCAGCTTTCCAGCTTTTCGCAAGCAAAACGGGACAGATTAGGCACGG